>NC_050444.1:32905084-33060084 GCF_903995425.1 Onychomys torridus | reverse complement strand
TGTTGTTGAGGCAGGAGAGTGGGAGGTTTCTGGAAAAGAGGAAGATTCCCTGCTGTTCTGGAGAGAGCACTTGAGACATACAATTAGGTAATAAAAGGGTCTGGCCTGACTCATTTTGAATTCTCTCTGTTTTTGTATGTGAGTGTTTGGCACTGGGATGGATCTCAGGCTTCATGGATGCTGGGCAAGCTCTCTGCTGGGCTATATACCTCTGGACCTGTGTCCTGTTTTTGTTTTAAACTTGATATTATATCACGACAAAACTTCTAATTTAAAAAATAGTTTCACGGTCACTATTTTAATGACAGCATACTTGAAACACAGTTTTAATGACTTAGCACAAAAGTGGGTGTGTGTAAGCATGGAGATGGTCATTGATTACTTTCGAGATCCTCATTACAGGGCTTGGAGAGATGGTCCAGTGAGTAAGAGCACTTGCTCTTCCAGAGGACCTGGGGCTGATTCTCAGCACCTACAGCAGCCCACAACCATCTTAGGGGATCTTATGCCCTCTTCTGACCTCTGCAGGTGCTGCATGAATATGGTACACAGACAAACATACAGACATTCATGCAGGTACAAAACAGCCACACACCAAAACAAAACAAAACTCCAAACCAACTCATTATAAGGCAATGGTTAAGAATGCAGGCCATAGTTGAGTTATCTGGATACAAATGTTGCTGTTGGATCTTCCTAGCTGAATGACCTCAGGACTCAACCTAACTTCCTGTGCCTTGGTTTCCTCCTGGGTAAATCTGGGTCAGTCATAGCACACACAGACATCTGTAACAGTGACAGGGACATTTAGGAAAGCAAATCCGCATTGGTTATACAGCATATGGTTACCTGCTACTGTCAACTGTGGTCTTCCAACCAGTATCTGTAAACAGATGAATCTCTTGCCTGCCTATTCCTGAATAACCAGTCAGAGGCTTAATATTATTTACAAACTGTTTGGTCTGTGGCTCAGGCTTATTGCTAGCTAGCTCTGACATCTTAAATTAACCCATTTCTATTAATATGTATTTTGCCATGTGTTCGTGGCGTTATTGGTCTGCTGGCATCTTGCTCCTTGGGCAGTTGCCCTGACTCCACCCTTCTTTTCCCTGCATCTCTGTTTGGATTTCCCATCTGGCTCTTATCCTACCTTACCATAGGCCAAAGCAGCTTTATTTATTAACCAATAGGAGCAACACATATTCACAGCATACAGAAAGACCATCCCACAGCAGGTATCATTAGCAATCCCTGGTGAGAAATATAAAGGTTCAGACATGGAACCAAATGTACATTTTGACAAAATCCCTAGATGTGTCTCATGTGCACTGATGTCTGAGAAGCTGATTTCAAACAGTGCCTCACAATCGCCAAATACTGAAGACTGGGGTTAAATCCCAGAGTGGTTCCTACTCAGCTGGTCCAGACTGCTGAAGCTAATTTCTTGTCTTTGTCAGACAATCTCTTCCAGCAAGTAGCACTGGGAGCTCAGGCCAACCACTGCAGGCCTCTGACCTTCAGCTTGCTTGTCTGTGTAATCTCAGAAGTGTCCTACCACTTCTGGCTCTCTGCCAACACTGTACATCAATTCATGTGTTACTAGCAGGGGATTAAGCATGACCAGAATGTCTTTTAGAAACTAGATAAGAATAAGGTCTTGGGAGAATGTCCATGAACATTCCTTGAGATGAAAGCCAACCAGGCCAGAACGGTAGGATATAAATAAGAAATTTCACGGGCACCTTTCTCCTGCTGTATTGTACATATGGTGACACTGTTTAGGGCCAGTAGGCTGCTAGCCCTCTCCAGGAAGCGGCTCTATCTAATTCAGCCCTTTCAGGAGAAAAGAAAATAATGCTGTCAGCCAGCTAACTGTTGGTAGAAGATGACAGATGGGTAATGGTGGATCTTGAGAATCCGTGGGACTGAGTAGAGGGGCACCTAGAGAATTGGAGAAGCACCTTTTTGGGCGCCTGTGAGGATTTTGCAGGGAAGACTGGCATCGAGGCCAGGGAACTGAGTGCAGACGCCTGTCCTCAATGTGGGAGGCATGATCATCTGATAGGCTGGCACAGGGATGGGAAAGCAGAAGGAAGGCCTGTGCTCCCGCTCACAGGAGCACTCCCTTCCCCGAACAGATTGCTGCCTAAGGACACCAGACTCTGGGGTTTTAAGCCTTTGAACACACCATCTCCTCAGTGGGGCCTTTGACCTTGAACTGGGGCCCAGTTGTTGACCTGACTCTTGTTCTGAGGCTTGGAGAAGCTTCCAGTTTCCTGGTTTTCCATTCTATAACTGGCTGTTTAAGACTTCTCAGCTTGTGGCCATATTCTCCTCCTGATCAATCTCTTCTAGTAAATACACGCACACACACACACACACACACACACACACACACTCACTTTCTCTTTCATATACACTCACTCTTGCTCACACACACATTCTCACACAAATAAACACACACTCTCATATACACACATATTCTCATATACACACACAAAACTCTTTCATACATACATACACTCTCCCCATATGCAGGTATGCATATATGTACACAAATTTACATGTTCTATTAGCTCAGTTTTTCTAGAGAATGTTGACTGATGCAGAAGGTTTCCATAGTAGGCTGAATAGTGTTCCTCCCCAAGTTCATGGCTACTGGAATTTGAGATTGTGACTTTATTTGGAAACAGAGGCTCAGGTCAATGACCTCATGAGGAGGAGGGAATTAAGTACCCTAGGGAAGGTGGCCACTTCAAGATAGAAACATACACTGAAGCAATGGAGGTCATGACAACAAACAGCAGGAGCCATTAAGAGCTGGAAGAAGCCAAAAAAGATTCTTCATGAGAGCCCTGGGAAGGACCTTGGCTCTGCTGATGTTGATTTTAGGCTCTGGACTTCCAGAATTTTGTAAGAATATATTCCTGTGGCTCCAAACCAACTTATGTTGTGATAACTTGTCAAGGGAGCACCATGAAGCCAGTAGGTAGTCTTTGACTCCATGGGGTGAGTTCTCAGGTGACCATGTGCTTCTTCTTTGGGCTTTCTGTCCCCTAACATCCTTCAGTTTTTATCAAGACTGTAACTCCTCTGAAGGGGGAGAATCATTGAGCCAACAAAGTACTTTTTACAGAGTCTTGGACAATGTGATGTTTATGGCCCTCAGAAGTATCTTAAATGGTGAACAGTTAGTTCTGGACCACCTAATTTCTCAAGGAAAATAATATTCACTTTTTCTTGGAATGAAAATGCTGAAGCTACTGTTGAGGAAGATTTGATCTCCCAACACTGTGAACCTAGAGTTTGCATTTGCATTAATTAAATAAAATTAACCTTGGGTCAGGAGGCTGAGTTAGCAGCTAGTTGACAGAAAGTAATCTTAGAGCATCAGAGGGCATCCAGAAGAGTTAGAGAGACCCCAGGAGATATGGAAGAAGCAGCATAGTGGTATGGACAGAACATAGATGAACAGAAATGAGTTAATTTAAGTTATAAGAACTAGTTAAAAACAAGCCTAAGCTAAGGCCAAGCTTTCAAAATTAATAATAAGTCTCTGTGTTGTTATTTGGAAGCTGGCTGGTGGGACAGGGAAAGACCAGTTACAAGACATGTTGTACATGTGATTTTTCTAGTTTAATATATGTGGAAGCAAGCAGTAGCATGTGAGAATTTTCCATGCCATCCATTTAGTGATTGTTTATTGAGTTTTATGAGAAATGATACTATATAAGGACAGTAGTCGTGGTTGGGGTTTAAGTCAAGGTTCTGTTTGGTACTGTCTGTGATTGGTTGGACAAGGCTCTTTCTGAAACACAGTATTGTTGTTAGAAAAATGAAAATAAACCTCCAAGAATTAGTGAGGTAGCTATGAAAGATGGTTCTAGAAGCTGCATCAACAGTGAGACTATGATACAGGTCAGCCATTATCAAAGGAGTCATAGCCACATCCACAGGTCTTGTGTAGTCAGCTTTCTGCTACTATAACAAATACATGAAATAATCAACTTATGGAGAAAAAAGGTTTTTTATGGCTCACAGTTTCAGAGGTTTCAGTCTATTGCTTCTGGACCAAGGGTGAGATAACATATGATGACAACAGTTTGTGGGAAAATTGCTCACCTCATTACTGGGATGTGTTTTTGTATTTTTCCTGTATTTTATGGTACTGGGGATCAAATCTAGGACAAGCATAAATTCTGTTACTACCTCCTGTAGGTGTGATGTGAAATAAGTTGAAAAGGAGGGTCTAGGGTTCTACTATCCCCTTCAGAGGCATGCCCCAGTGGCTGTTAGACCTCTCACTGGGACCTACTTCTAATCTTCCTCATTAGTTTTCAGTGGACCTTTATTACATGGGTCACTGATGGGCATTTCAGAGCCAAGCCCTAAGGTTTTAGTGCTTAGAGGAATTTGGAAGCTGTGTGATAGCTTAACAGGAGACAAATAGGGCCTTAGGACAGGGTAACTCACCTGCATAGTTTAAACCAAGTAAGTCCATCTTTGGAGCTCATCCCCTTCCTCACTGAACTGAAACATTGTGGTGGTTTGAGAGAAAATGACCCCCAAAGGGAGTGACACTATTAGGAGGTGTGACCTTGTTGGGGAAGGTGTGGTCTTGATGGAGGAAGTGTGTCACGGTGGAGGCAGGCTTTGAGGTCTCATATATGCTTAAGCCATGCCCAGTGTCTCAGTTCACTTCCTGTTCCTGCAAGCTGTAGAACTCTCAGCTCCTTCTCCAGCACCATGTCTGTCTGCATGCCACCATGTCCTGCAATGATGATAATGGACTAAACCTCTGAAAATGTAAGCCACCTAATTAAATGTTTTCCTTTATAAGAGTTGCCATGGTAATGGTGTTTCTTCACAACAATAGAAACCCTAAGACACTCACACTGAGCTCACTGACAGAAGGTAGAATGAGACCAGAGCAGTTCAGAGAAACCCAAGGGCAATGATCACATCAAACCCACAGTATGATTCTTTGTGCTCTGAAGACTGTTACAAATTCAGCAATCATGGCCTTTAGTAAGAACCTTATGACCTTTCTTTGGGCTTGAGTTAGGGGGCTATATATTATGCCCTAGGTCAGAGAAGTTGACTTTTAAGGCAAGGGGATTAGGTAGAGACCCAGGGGAAAATACTGATGGTTCTTCAGCTCAGCTGGAAGAGCAAGAATGCATCCATGATATGATGGCAAGACTGACACCTTGGACCTGAGGCTATTAACATGCCTGTTCTGGTTACCTCAGCTACTTTTTAAGGAACAAAGTGCTATAGATGCAAGGGACTAGTTAGCTTTAAGATGTATTTCTCTGTGAGTAAGATCACATGGCTGGCCGTCTGGAAGAATGCTCTGTTTGTAAAGGAAATAAACAGTGATAGGAACTCACTCGGGTGAAAATATTTTCAGATGGCAGCTTGTTTCATTTTATAGCAGACAGTGCTCTCTGTGAACAGGCTCTGTGATGGTGGCAAAGAATATGCTCTTAAGATTATGCTTAACTAGACACACGAAGAGCTGCGTCTTTAAATGACTTAATGGGACATTTTCAAGCAACTCAGCGCTTGGCAGATTTCACTTTGACGAGCAGGAACAGGTGGGTGGCTCAGGCTTCTCAACCTTGACTAGATGACCCCAGATGACTTTGTGTTTTCCTGATAGCTGCAAGATAAAAAATAAAGGTTAATGAAGGGGCTCAGGAGAGGTAGGTGTGATGTTCAGACAGGGGATAAATAGATAAATAGGAAGAGGCAAGTGTCACGAAAGCCAGGCATCACGAAGCCTCAGGAAGCAGGCGAGGGGCCTCTGGGTTTGTTGGGGACTCCAAATGCCTTTTCTGTTCAGGAAAGAGGAGCCAAAATGCCAGTGGTCGGTGGTGCTCACACAGTCATGCATGCTTTTGCGATTCTGAGTAAGACCTCTCTGTTTTCTGGTGGGAAAGCTCCCAGGCCCACTGTGGGTGTCCATGCTGGCTTATTCCTTTTCTGAGATGTGAGGGGCTTTTCGGGTGCTTTGAAGAAGGGGTAACTTTGCTGGAATTGTTTTCATCTTTCAGTCTTTCTCCCGAGTCCGTTCTCTTCCTTGCCCTCTTTCTCCCGCCTTCTCTAATCCGTCCGCGTCTCTGACAGTCTGGGTAAAGTTTCTGGCACCTGACATGTTTGCCAAGAAAATGACAGCTGCTGGTAAGGGAGAGAGCCTTTCCTGCTTGCTCCACAGCCCCAGCATCCTCCGCTCTGAGCCCTGGGGTCTGCGTGGTCCCCATGTTCACTGGCAGGGAAGCGGCTGCCTCATGCCAGATCTTTTGGAACATGATTAGGTTCAGTTTTTATTTTGTAAATATTTGGCTGTATCCTGCCTGTCTTTCTGTCTCCTAAATTCTTCTTGGTCACTTAATCACGTACTTAACATTTTGTACCTGAGAGAACCTGGTGGTGTGGACCGAGCACCCTCTGAGGTTCCTTAGGGGGACAATGCTACAGTCTGTAATGTAACCTAGGTAGACGCTCGCATCAGGGCGCGTGAAGAGCCTGAGGTGCCTTCGGAGTGGTAATTAAAATGAAGGATTTGCTTTGGTTTTATTACTTGGAATAAAAATCCTATCAGAGTCTCTGATGTTCAGGCCTCTCGCTGGGGTTATAAAAGGGAAGATTTGCAAACCAGAGTAAGGTTTCCAGGTTAGTCTATGTTTAGAGGCCTGTTGGGTTTAAACAATCTTGACTTTAGGGTTGGAGATGGGGCCTGGTGGTAGAGGGCCACAGTATGAGGTCCTTTACACGTTAAAAAAATTGAACCTGTGTTCTTTTCTCTTTGATAATATCATCTTCTCCCATTGTTCTTATCTTTTTAGACCTTTCCCCGGGTCCATCTACATCGATGGAATGGGAATTTAAGAATACAGTGTTTTCTCCTTATCCATGGGTATAAACCAAAGAGCCGAACATACCTGAAGCCTCAGATAGTGCCAAACTCTATGAGCCTTGTACATACATACATACCTGTTGCAACCTTTCAGTCTTTACTCACAGGACACAGTTGAAAGTCTCTCTTGGGCATCTCTAAATAAATCATCAGCACTGCAGCTCCTCCTCCTCTGGGGCGATAGAAAGGCTAAGGATCACCTAACCCCAAGCATGGTAGTACTGCCTTGTTTGACATGATGGCCAGGGGCCCTTCAGTGCCTGACAGGTGAGTAATTTCTGCGGTGTGGATATGCTCGGTGAGGGGTAATTCATATCCCAGGCAAGTTGAAAAAGATGGCTGAGATTTCATCCTGTTACTCAGACCAACATGCAATTTAAAATTCATGCTTTGATTATTCCTAAAACCTTTCTACTTAGTGGTTTTGGACCATTGTTAACTCCAAGTAAATGAGTGGTGGAAGGTGAAATCAAAGACAAAGGGTCCTGTATTATTTTATAGCATGGACCTTCAAAGCCTTATAACTGACATAGCCTGGTGATGGTTTGAAAGTTATTATAACAGGGTTTTCAAATTTCTCTTTTTAATTTTTTTGAGACACTGTCTTGCTATGACAGCCCTGGTTGGCTTAAAACTCACTATGTAGGCCTGGCCTTGAACACATAATTCTTCTGTCTCTCTTTTTCAAGTGCTGGGATTACAGGCTTAAACTGCCACATCAGGCTTCCAGCTTCAGTTTTTTGTTTTTTTTGTTTTGTTTTTTGGTTGTGAGCCTAACTTTTGACAGCCAAGCCATCTCTCCAGCTCAAGCTTTAACTTTTAATCCCATTTTTATTTTGCTTCTGTCTCTCTCAATATATAATCATGCATAAAATAATATTTTCATATTATATTATATAATTATATAAAGCCATAAAATATTATTGATTTGATTAAGAGTTTTCTACTGTGAAGTACTTTTCCATTTGCAATTAGAAAACACTTTGTGTAGGAATATCTCACAATAATGAAAATGTTCTGTTTGTCATCAAATTTTCACATACTTCTTAGCGTGCACTGATATTTCTTAACTCGGTCATGCCAACTAGTAAAAGTAAAAGAAATGCTGGAGTTAGAAAATCAAAACTCTGCTTTTGTAGGTGATACTGTACAGCACTCTCTTTACTATTCTGGAAATGATTTTGTGGATGGTGAAAATCTACCTGCATATATCTTCAACTATAATCTGACTGATAAACGAAATGACAGTGATTTATAGTTAAATGTACTATGTATTTCAGTATATAAACTTCTTGGTGCTTCTATACAAGAACAGCCAGTGAGGGCTTGGGGATGTAGCTCAGTTGGCAGAGTGCTTGCCCAGCCTGCACAGAGCCCTGACTTTGGTCCTCAGTCATGTGTAAACTGTCATCCTAGCCTTTGAGAGGTAGAAGATGGAGGAGCAGAAGGCCATAGTCATACCCAGTTACATAGCAAGTTTGAGGCCCGTCTGGGCCACATGACACCCACATTGGGATTCCAAGTGAGGAATCACGAGGGTAGATAGCTACAATGGAGGGTCATTAAATGACACTCCAGAGGTGGCTGCTTGGACTTTCTGAGCGGTCTCAGAGCCACCTCAGAATCAAGGTCCTATTGAACTCCCCTTGTTTCCCCCTTCTGCAAAGTTTATCTTCAATATATATAACTGAAATTTCATTAATCAGAGGAATTCACATTACAGGAAGAAAGCTAGTCTGTCAGCACACTGGGGAGGTCTCACATTACAAACCATTGTCTGCCATTTTGCTTCCAGGTAGTGTTCTACAGAGAATCATAGTCGTCTGTCTGAAGGCCAAACAGACCTTGCCCCAGGTGATTGTATGTTCTCTAAGTCCATTGAGTTTCCCTAGAAATAACTAGCTAGCCCCTTAGAAATAGACTGCACTTCCCCCTCCTCCCCAGCGAACAGGATGTGTGAGCTCAAGCATCTGGGGAGCCTTTGAATCTTCACGCTTTGTGTGTGTGTCTCCTATCCTGTGGATGCTCCCCCCCCCCCCAATGAAATTAAATGCTGTGCCTTTTCTCTGATGTAATCTGTTTGTTCCAGTGAAAGTCTTCCTCTGCCCCCACTCTGTGCATGCAGAGGGGACCTACTGGTGCCTTCAGTGTTGTGAGGTTGGTAACATCACTTTTGAGAACAATGAACAGCTTTTGGTAAAATTTCTGACAAAGTAGCATATTCTCAACTTTTTTTTTTTTTTCTTCCAATTCTGGAACCCAGGTGAGCACTCTATCCCTGAGCTACAGCTAAGCTCTGTAGTATGAATCTTAAAGAGTCTTATTAATAAAACAAACCCAGAGCCAGGTATTGGGGTGAACACTGGAAGATGAGAGAAGCAGAAGAAACCACAGCCACCTCACCTCGCCAGTTCCTCAGCTGATCCTGTTTCCTCAGACTGGCAGCCTCTGAGTCCTCATCCGAACGGATCTCAGCTGAACTGCTGCTAAAACCCTAAAAGCTTAACCAGGCTCTAGTTCCTGGTCCTCACGCCTCATATACCTTTCTGCTTCCTGCCATCACTTCCTGGGATTAAAGGTGTGTGTCACCATGCCTGGTTGTTTCCAGTGTGGCTTTGAACTCACAGAGATCCAGATGGATCTCTGCCTCCAGAATGCTAGGATTAAAGGTGTGTGTGCCACCATTTTCTGGCCTTTCTGTCTATCTAGTGGCTATTCTGTTCTCTGACCCCAGATACGTTTATTAAGGTGCACAGTATATTGGGGGACACAGTATATCACCACAAAGCTCAATGTTCTTTAAGTATGCCCTAGACTGACAATTCTGAAATGTTGGCATATGTTAAAATAGTACAAGAATTATTTTTTATTCCAAGTGTAGTGGTGATTGCCTTTAATCCTACCATCTGGGAGTCTGAGGCAAGAGAACCATGAATATGCTGTACAAGGTGGTGCACACTTAAATCCCGGCACTTGTGAGGCAGAGACAAGGAGATCTCTTGAGATTGAGGCCAGCTTGGTCTACATATCATGTTCCAGGACATCAGGGCTACACAGTGAGACCCTGAAACAAATTAATGGACAAATAAACAAATCCATGAGTTTGAGCCACACAGGAAGACCCTGTCTCAAAAACCAAAACCAGAAACTTTTTTTTAGCTTAAATAAAAGATATATAAATTTTGGGTGAATATAAATAGGGGCTTAATCCATGTGAATGTTGGGTAGTATATTTGACATACCCTTACAATATGGATAACACTTTTGTCATGCAGCATATCTTTGTTAGGTTTCTATTGCTGTGATAAAACACCACTACCAAAAGCAACTTGGGGGAGAAAAGGCTTTATTCCAGCTTTTAACTCTCAGGACACACTTCCTCACTGAAAGAAGTCAGGGCAGGAACTCAAGGCAGGAACCTGGAGGCAGGCACTGAAGTAGAGACCATGGAGCTGCTTACTGGCTGATGCATCTTGGCTTGCTCAATTTACTCTTTTATATATCCCAGGACCACTTGCCCAAGGGTGGCACTGCTCACAGTGAGCTGGGTTCTCCAGTATCAATCACTAATCAAGAAAACGCCACACATGCTTGCCTACTACTGGTCAATCTGATGTGGATGTATTTCCAATTGACATTCTCTCTTCCCAGATGACCCTAGCTTGTGTCAAGATGACAAAAATCTAACCTGCACACAGTACCAGCCTGCTCATTTCAGGCTGACATCTGATGTCTCTGATCTGACCCACTAAATGGACTTGACATCCTCTGGTCATTTAGATAATAAAATAACTCCTGCAAATGTCCTACATCCCCTGGATGTGGTAACACTGGTTAGAAAACACTGTTCTAAGCTCTCTCACAAGCACAGATGCCTAGTCATTCCTGCTGCCTCAGCTTGTCCCAGTAACAGCAACAGTGATGGCAGTGGCAGCAACAGCAGCAGCAGCAGCAGCAGCAGCAGCAGCAGCAGCAGCAGCACAGATATTGAGTTTTCTCTTCTTGTTCCTACGTAATTGCTTAGTTCCTTGTCCATTTGCCTTATGCCCTTTTAGTTCATCTAAGTGTGTCTTGTACATAAGGCTTAGGTAATGTGTTGAGTTGAGGATTAGGATTCAAGAGAGTGAAATACCCCACCTCCAGATATATTTCTCTGGCATGTGTCTCTTTGTCTGCCTGTCCAGCTACAGCCTAGCCTTCCTGAGTACTAGACTCCAGCTGTGTGCCACCATACCCCAATCTCCTAGGCATATCTGGATTCCAGCTGTGTGCCACCATGCCCTGATCTCCTAGGCGTATCTGTAATGGCTTATTCGGAGAAACTACAGCACTCTAAAGACACAAGAATGACTCCGAAAGCTATTTTGTTAAAGAAATTCATATCTATAAAAGATGATCAGGTAGGACATAAGCACGCATTTCTATTTTATACGGACCTTTCTGACTTGCAAAGGTCTTTCCACGGGAAGAAAAGATTGGGGTCTCATGCTTGACTCATCAGGTGGCTGTTACCTAGGAAACGTTATCTGTGTAAGAAGACAACCTTCTGTAGCCTCTCAAGCTCCTGCCTCTTTGCTTAACTCTATATAAATATCAGTTTCCAGATGTCTTTTGATTCCTCCTTCGTGTGTATTTCCTGTGTTGCTACACATTAATTAATTCATTATGAATTTTCTCTATGAATTTATCGGATGTTATTTCATTTCATGGTCTAAAATTATTGTTCCGTGGGCAACAAGAATTTATTTATTTTTTTAAAGATTTGATTTCTTTAAAAAATTTTATGATTGTATTTATTTATTTATTTATTTATTTATTTATTTATTTAGTGTGTGTGTGTGTGTGTGTGTGTGTGTGTGTGTGTGTGTGTGTGTACGTGTGTGTTGGTGCATGGTGATCAGGGAACATGAGTGCCATGGGTTTGTTTGGGGCTCTGAGGAAACTTGTGGGAGTTGGTTATTTCCTTCCACTACATACATCTCTGAGACTGAACTCAAATCAGTAGGTTTGGTGGCAAATGTCTTTATTTGCTGAGCCCTGGCCCAGTTTTAAATGTATGGACAATTAAATAAATGTACATAATGTATTTTGGCGTATTTCCTTTATAGTCTCTTGTCCCCGTCACTCTGGACCCCTCTTCTTCCCAAAAAGCTCCTGTTAAACCCCTTCCCAACTCTTAAATGAGCCACTGAGTTTAATTAAGGTTGCTGATGTGAGCATGGGTGGGGAACTATTTACTAGAGTATGGGTAACTCACCAGTGGCTATGTCATTGAAGAAAATGACTCTCTTTTCCTGTGCAGCCATTAACTACCAGTAACTCCTCACTTGGGGTTGAGGCCTTGTAAGCTTCTCTTCCATCCAGTCTGGAATGTTGACTGGCTAGATCTTGTATGGGTTTTGTGCATATAACCATAGTTGAGTAAATGAATGAGACAGCCATGTCATGTCCAGAAGAGACCTCTTCACAGCTCTCCTCTCTGTCATCTGGCTCTTACATACTTTCTGGCCCCTCTTCCGTGATGTTCCTTGAGCCTTAGAGCAGAAAGTGATACAGATATCCTTTGTAGATCTGAGGACTTAGCAGTCATCAATTCTCAGTGCTTTGACCAGTTATGAGTTTCTGCATTAACTACTTTCTATGATGAAATTATGCTTCTCTGACTAAGGCTGAGAACATCACTAATATATGTATATAAACATAAATATTTAGAAGGCAGTTTGATACCATGTCCTTGTAGCAAAACAACATTAGTAGATATTGCACTCCCACATCAACCAGGGCCTATGACTTCGTCAGGTTTACAGTACTAGGTATGAATTTCCTCCTGTGGTGCAGGCATCAAATCCAATTGTCTTAGTTAGGATTTCTCTTGCTATGACAAACACTATGATCTAAAACAACTTCTTCTTCTTCTTTTTTTTTTTTTTTTTTTGGAGTTTCTCTGTGTAGCTTTGCACCTTTCCTGGAACTCACTTAGTAGCCCAGGCTGGCCTCGAACTCACAGAGATCCACCTGGCTCTGCCTCCCGAGTGCTGGGATTAAAGGCGTGCACCACCACTGCCCGGCACTAAAACAACTTGGGGACTACGGTGGTTTGAAAGAAAATGGCCTCTAAAGGAAGCGGCACTATTGGGAGGTGTGGCCTTGTTGGAGTAGGTGTGTTCTTGTTGGAGGAAGTGTGTCACTGTGAGAGCAGGCTTTGAGGTCTCTTTTTCTCAAGCTCCCTTCAGTGTGACAGTCAGTTGACTTCCTGTTGCCTGTAAGCACTCTCAGCTCCAGCACCACATCTGCCTGCACACTGCTATGCTCTCCTCCATGATCCTACTGGACTGAACCTCTGAAACTATAGGTGAGCCACCCCAATTAAATGTTTTCTTTATAAGAGTTGCTGTGGTCATGGTGTCTCTTCACAGCAATAGTAAACCATAACTAAGACAGGGAGGAAGGGGTTTACTTCATTTTACAGATTGTAATCCATCACTGAAGGAAATCAAGACAGAAATCTCAAGGCAGGAACTGATGCACAGGCCATGGAGGAGTGTTACTTACTGGATTCTTCCCCATGGCATGCTCATCTTTCTTTCTTTCTTTCTTATAGCACTTAGGACCACCAACCTAGAGAGGGTAGTGTCCACAGTGAGCTAGACTCTCCCACATCAATCAAGAAAATGCACCATAAGCATCCTGTCTTAGTTAGGGTTTCTATTGCTGTGAAGAGACACCATGACCATGGCAACTCTTTTTTTTTTTTTTTTTTTATAAAGAATATATCTATTTATTAAACTTTTTTTCATTTTACATACCAACCTTCTCCCGCCTCCTCACCTCCCTCCCACTCTACCCCCATCCACTCCTCAGAGTGGGTAAGGGCCTCCCATGGTAGTCAACAAAGTCTGGCTTACCAAGTTGAAGGAGAGCCTAGCCCTTCCCCATTGTATCAAGGCTGAGCAAGGTATCCCACCACAAGGAATGGGCTCCAAAAAGCCAGTTCATGCATCTGGGATAAGTCCTGGCCCTGCTGCCAGAGATCCCACAAACAGATCAAGCCACACAAGTGTCACCCACATTCAGCGGGCCTAGTTCAGTCCCATGCAGGTTCCTGAGCTGTCAGTCCAGAGTCAGTGAGCTCCAACTAGCACCAGTCAGCTGTCTCTGTGGGTTTCCCCATCGTGATCTTGACGCCCTCCTCCTCCGCCTCCTCTTCCTCCTCCTCCTCCTTCCTCCTCCTCCTCCTCCTCTTCTTCTCCTCCTCCTCTTCTTCTCCTCCTCCTCCTCTTCTCCTCCTCCTCCTCTTCTCCTCCTCCTCCTCTTCTCCTCCTCCTCCTCCTCCTCCTCCTCCTCCTCCTTCTTCTTCTCCTTCTCCTTCTCCTTCTCCTTCTCCTTCTCCTTCTCCTTCTCCTTCTTCTTCTTCTTCTTGAATGCTGAATGCCGCTTATTGAAGGAGGGAGGAGGTCTTAAATATAGACTTACAGCACAATGGGAGAACCCCAGAGGGCAGAAGTTTGCTTCTGATGTTTTTTTGTTTGTTTGTTTGTTTTTTTAGCTGAGGATTGAACCCTGGGCCTTCCCTACCACTGAGCTAAATCCCCAACCCCACTTCTGATGTTTTACAATCTTGCATCTAAGCTGTTAATGCCCAATATGCTGGATACACAGACAAGGAGCTTCCCTTAAGCATTCAGGAGGGTGGAATCTCTCAGGGAATTAGCATAGGGAGGATATCAAGGTCAAAGTTGGCGAGCAATGCAACAGTTACCCAAAACAGGGGCCAGGGACCTACAGGCCCCCCCCCCTTTTATTAAAAAATTAAAACGTGACTTCGGTTGTATGGGAGGTCAGCAAGTCACCTTACCCATCATGGAGACACCTGTCCAGGCCATGTAGTTGGAGATCTTCTCTCCAGCCCCTACCAAGCCCTGTTAGTTCAACAGCTCATTTATAAAATAAACACACAGACATTCATATTATTTAAACTGCTTGGCCATTAGCTCAGACCTACCATTGTCTAGCTCTTACTCTTATATTTAGCCCATTTCTATTAATCTATTCTTTGCTACGTGGCTCATGGCTTACCATTACCTTATCACTTTTTTGTCATGGCAGCGGCTAGCCGTATCTCTCTGCCCCAGCCTTCACTTTCCAGAATTCTCCTCCTCCTTGTCCCACCTACCCTATCCTTCCTGCCTGGTTATTTATTTTAACCAATCAGATCAACACATTTGACATACAGAACATCCCACAGCAAGGCCACACAGGCGTTCTGTCTTAGGTTGGTGAGCGCCCCCCCCCCCCCAGGCATTACCCATCTCTGAATACTCATTATCATACAGGCTCAATTGTGTGAGAGGTGCAGAGTTAATTGTTGGCAACTCTTATAAAGGAAAACATTTAATTGGGTGGCTTATAGTTCAGAGGTTCAGTTCATTATCATCATGGTGGGACACACTGGTGTGCAGGCAGACATGGTGCTGGAGAAGGAGCTGAGAATTCTACATCCTGACCCAAAGGCAACAGAAAATGAATTGAAACACTAGTAGTCATTTGAGCATATATGAGACCCCAAAGCCTGCTTCCACAAGGCCATACCAACTCTAACAAAGCCACACCTCCTAATAGTGACATTCCCTATGAGCTTATGGGGGCCATTCACATTACTATTTCACATGTCCACAGTCCAATCTGGTGGGGGAATTTTATCAGTTGAGGTCCCTTCTTTCCAAATGACCCTATCTTGTATCATGTTGACATAAAACTAGCTAGCACACCAATTAGAAAGGGGTTGGTCACCCATGAAACACTCATATCACTGCTGTACTAGTAGGCACACTTTGCCTGGCAAGATAGTGTTGTAGCATATAGGGTTCACAACTGGGCAAGTCTTCTTATGACATTTCTCCCTCAGCTGACTGCACAGCACTTTCTAGCACTATAAAAGCTAGCTACCATGGAGAAACTCTTTAGTTCAATTCCAGATTGATTTCTTAATGTTCTGCAGCCAGCATGTGTGGCGTCTTTAGCAACAGACTCTTTCCCTCTAGTTCTGGTGGGCCACTGTACCAGTTACTTTTCTTGCTGCCATTGCGAACCACTTGATGAATGTGGCGTGGGGGAAGGAAGGGCTCATTTTGGTTCTCACAGTTCTAGGGAACAGTCCATCAAGGCAAGGAAGTCACAGTGGCAGGGGCTTGAGACAGCTGGCAACATGGCGTCTGGTCAAAGATCAGAGAGCAATGAGTGCTCAGGCTCAGTGTGCTCCTTTTTATGGAGCACAGGACCCAAACCTAGGGAACGGTGTCCCCCTAATTTTAGGGTAGGTCTTGTCACTGCAGTAAACTAATAAAGATCATCCCTCCAACACATTCTCAGAAGCTTGTCTCCTGGGTGATTCTTCATCTTCCCACACTGATAATCAATATCCAACATCACAGTAACTGAGAGCAGTGGCAGTAGCCTGTGTTGTCTTAAGGGCAAAGAGTAGATGTCAGCGTCCCTACAGGAGGACATTGCCAAATGGTATGACCCACCATAGTCACCAATTTGTGAGAGAAAAGTTAAAGATTAACGACCTCTGGAGCAGGAGAGATCACTTAGTTGTAAAGAGTAGTGACTGTTCTCTCAGAGGATCTGCGTTCAGTTCCTAGCATCCACATGGCAAATCACAACTCTCTATGACTCCAGTTCCAGGGCATCTGATGCCCTCTTCTGGGCATCTGAGGCATGTGTGTGGTACACATACATACATCCATGCAGGCAAAGCACTCACACATAAAATGAAAATTAAAAAAAATCTTTAAAAATAAAAAGATTAATGCTCCCCTAGGTAAGATTCAGATGTTGGGCAACTGAGATGCACAACAGGCCTCCTCTCCCTCATGGTTGGAGTTAGCCCAAATTTTACCGTGAAAGGTTTTGCTTCATAGGATTCCTAAGCTTAGTTCTGAATCCACAACAGAAATGTGGCCAGATAATAGGAAGGTCTGTTGGGAAAATGTATCTCACCACAAAGAAATGAGAAGTATTAGCAGTAAGCTCGTTGATGACCAGCAGTCCAGCTGTGGAGCATAAACAGGAATGTTCCTGTTATGTGCGATGGAGTGCACCTGTAGTCCAAGCTATTCTAGAGGCTGAGGAGGAGGACTGCTTGAATTTGGGAGTTTGAGGCCAGCCTAAGCAACCTAGTGAGATTCTGCCTCAAATCAAGTTTTTTTTTGTTTATTTTTGAGATGGTATTTTAATTACAACATTTCTCCCTCTTCTCCCCATTGCCACATACCTCCCCCACCATTCTTTTCAAATTCATGGCCTGCTTTTTCAACAATTGATATTGGATCTCTCTCTCTCTCTCTCTCTCTCTCTCTCTCTCTCTCTCTATGTGTGTATTCCTAAATATAAACTATTTGAGCCCGTATAATGTTACTTGTATGTATGTTTTCTCAAATCAAGTCTTAGATACATGAGTTGAAATCATTTGTTGCAACTTATCAAATCATAGTGGACTAGAAACAGAGTAGTGGGTGGAGAAACCATAGAGATCACACAATACTTGGAGACTGAAGGATACAGTGTAGAGCAAATAGTAGGCCGCTGCAAAGATTAGAAAAGGGATTCAGGAGATAGCTTTAACCATTGAGCCATAGCGAGGAAAATTTATAGCTATGAATGCTTCTGTTGAAGCCGCAGAAAGGTCTTCAGTGAGCAAGACAGTTCAATGTCCTAGGAAAGCAAACCTGAGAGCAGTGGAGAGTCAGAAACAACCAGGGTTAGGGCAGAAATGGGTGTAATGAAGACTAAAAGAGCAAAGACTCACACAAAAGTTAGTAAATTAATAAAGTGGGAGATGGAGGGAAAATGAAACAGATTCAAGTGAAACCCAGAGAAACATTACTCAACATTTCAAAAACTTCTTAAAAAATAAACCAACCAGAATATCTAGACAAAAATGAATAAATCCACCAAACTGTGTAACCTACCAAAGTCCAATTTGAAACATATAAAGAACTTAGATAGACTCAGAGTATGCAATGAGAAGTCTGACGTCTAAGTGGCCAAGCATCTGTCTTCATTCCACTCACACTCTAAGACTTACCTGTAAGAATTTTACAGAACAGCATATTGAGAAATTCTTGCGTCTACTGGGCAAAGATGGAGCTTGGCTTCTTCCGCTGCTCTTTCCCACGGCTTCATGGGACCCTCCTGCTGGGAGGATCTTTCTCGAGGTGTATTCTGGGAGCCTTGGCCTGCTTTAGTTACTGCTTTGGTGTGTGGCAACATGACACACTATCAGCACAGGAGGGAGATTTGAATATTTTGGCTCAGTGTCCTGGGCACTTCACTCAGAATACAGGAGAGGCAAATTGAATAAAAAAAAAGAATATGTAGCTCCTTGGTGTCCCTTTCCAGTTCATTCAGCAGTTGTTTATAGATTTCCCTTTATGCATTGTAGGAGGAGACTGGGAGGCAGAGTGACTGACTGGGTTCCCATGGCCACCACAATGGCCAGGGTCTGCTACAAAGGACTTGGGATGTACAGTTAGATGCCTGGGTTCCCCATCAGGTGTCACCTCTTCACGCTAACATCTCTGGCCCTCAAACTCCTCATGAATGAAATACCAGTTTATCTACTTTACAGTGTGATTTTGATGGCTAAGTGGAACACAGCCAATTGAAACTAACAAAAATCCTCTTCTAATTGTAAATTTAAGACACATTTACACACACATAACGCTTCCTTCGAGACTGCATCAAAAAGAATTATGTGGCAGGAGTTTGGGACTCAGGCTTGAAAGAAAATCATATAGTACAACTGCACTGTGCATCTCAGGGTAGCCAAAGACTGGGTATGTCAGACGAGCTCTTGAACAAGGGCAGAATGGCCAAGAATCCATGGCCTGAGAGTTGGCCAGCTGTTCCATTGTCTCTTCAACAACAAAATGTCAGCATTGAACTCATCACATCTTGACCTTGGCTTTTGGCTACCATTTCCTCTTCATGGTCCTTTCTGGTTCTAGTACCCAGCTTTCAGAGGCTGGTCCACTCAGCGTTGCCCCTAGTCTCCCAGAGATGGGATCTTGGTTGCTGCACTGTCAGGGAGAGACACTGGGTCAGAGTGGGCATAGCACTGGCTTTACGATTCTCTGTGATAGGTGCTCATTATTTTATTTATCAGATCTGTCTAGAACAGAGGTAATTACCTGGAGTAATTCAGAGTATTTACTGGTGGACAAAATTCCATGTCAAATTACAGAACTGAGAAAAAGAACTGGGTTTGGGGTCAGTTGCAAGATCTAGATGCAGGGTTGGGGATTTAGCTTAGTGGTACAGCGCTTGCCTAGCAAGCGCAAGGCCCTGGGTTCGGTCCTCAGCTCAAAAAAAAAAAAAAAAAAAAATCTAGATGCATTTAGTTTGGGGTCTCGTCTTTTTTTTTTTTTTTAGACTTATAGAAAAATGGCTCTACTCATTTTGACTTCAGTTTGTTCATCTGAAAAGCAGGGCAATAATAGTCGTGTTCCAGGGCTACCATGAGAGAGGAAGTGTGTTTGCTTTACTGTCTATCCATTGGTATGCTCCCTGTGGTGCATTGAACACAAAGCAAGTTTGGGTTGCCTTGTTAAACAAAGGCAGTTGGAAGGAGAATGGAATTTATTATGAACCTGACTTCACGGTTTATATATATATGCTGATGTTCAATATTCACAGCAAATACCCACCTCGGAGGTAGGAATTACTGTGTCTCCACTCTTTAAGAGAAGTTAAGATGACATACTGCCAGGCATGTCATTCCAGCCTTGCTGAAGTTCAAGTCTAGGTCACTGGAGCCCTGGCTCTTTGCTTGGCACTTGCTCTCTTGGTATTAGAGCATGTGCAGACTTCGACTCTCGGTAGTTCATTAGTGGCTTCCCTGCTTGGATATACAGATATAAAACAAAAGAGCAAACCGGCAAACCCAGTCTCTGCACCTCCCTTCTTAATCCAAACAGGAGTTCTGTATTTGAGAAAGGAAAGACCATGCTTAATGCAGGCATCAGAAAGTCAAAGCTGACTGTGCCTCAGACACCACACCTAAGTGGGTGTTTAATCCAGGAACATTAGAGGAATGCCAACTGGCCAGACTGCCATGAGATTCCATAGGGACAGTAAATGTCCATCCTGATAGCCCCAAGCCAAAGCACATGCCATTGGCAGACAGGCAGGCAGCTGAGCCTTTGGGTCCAGCTGCACTGGCTCCTGAGAAGCCCTTTACATGTTTGCTAGCCAGAACCAAGGCCGTCTGGATCTAAAGGGAGCTGGTAAGGGGAAATGCAGAGAGCCCAGCAAGCAGCATGCTAACTCGGAACGTGATGCGAGCTTCGAAGCATTTTCCTTTCAGGGATTTGAGACAAGGCTTAAGGATGTGGGAATTTCAGATCTGCTTCCCACCTGAATTGCAGGGAGATAGAAGAGCAGAAGAGGGACGTGGGGTAGACTTGCTATTAAACTTAGCTTTTTAAAAATAGATCCAAACCAAGTTAGCTCTGGGCAGCTGCTGGAGCTCAGTGTGTCTGTTGATAAGTGACTTCCTTGCTATCAGAAAAACAAGTCAACAACAAGACACAAAGCCAGCTCATCCAATCCAACCCTCCACCAGTGTGGCTTGTTGTAAAACTCAGCATTCTTAACCCTTCTTCCAACCACGCTTCAAGTATTCCAATAAAGAAAAATGATGTTGGATATCTTGAAAGAATGAGCCAAACTATTGGCTCATAGATAGGCTATCAGGAAAAGGAGGGGGAGGAGAGTAGGCTAATATATATATATATATACTATTTTGTAAAAGCACTTCTAATTCCCATGCCAATAGCAATGTTATCATATGGCTGGACTCCGGGGTTTATGATTTTGTTAGATAGGTTCCTTGAGCACTCTGCTGTCGTCCTGTTTGTACAAGATGTCCATGGCTAGATGTCTCAAGTGGTTTAGACACTGTTTTCACTGATGTGACAATCATTTATGTGACAGGAGAAACATAAACGATTAAATGAACAACATTTAACAAGCAACACCAACAGCAAAAATCACACTATAAAGATTTTGGTGTCTGACAATATTAAAAGCTGTCGGTTGCTTTGTAGAGGACACTAAGCCTGGACACTAACACTGAAAAATAAGAAATGTCCATTTCTCAGTCCTTCATGAGCATTTTGGGTTTATTAAAGACAGACCTTACCTATGCTCTATTTTATTGTTTTTATTTTTGTTTTGCTTGATTTTGGTGATGTTGTAAGTGAAACCAGGGCCTCACACACATTAAGCAAGCAATCTCTTTCTGTTCTACACTCCCAAGGCCCCAGAAACCACATTTAATGTACCCCCACAACCCTCTGTAGCCTGAACTGGCCTTTAACTCACCAGAATCCCCTCCTCCTGAGGGCTGGGATTGCAGGCACAGGCCTCAATGTCTGACTTTATCTACATTCTGATCTGCACTGGATCTCTGACTCCAACTGAGCTAGAATCCTGTCCTCTCAGCCATCGATATGTTTTTCATAGTAAAATAGCTTCAAGAGTATGTATCTTTGAAAGCTACAACTGACTCGCCAGTGATTCACCCTGCCTTCCTGAATAATTTTGAATAATTTAACTTCTTAACCACTGAACAATCTCTGAAGTTAGTAGAACAATCTCTGGATGTCTGGATGGGTGTGATTGTCATGACAACAAGGACAATGATGTCTGCTTTGGCTGCCACTTGTTAAATGTCTGGTACCCAAATAGATACTTAATGTGCACTTTTGATATAGCTGATAATGGCTCTGTAGAGTGGCTTTTAATCGTCCAGTTTTATAAATAGGGATAAAGGATCTCAGAGCCTGCGTGTCTGAAAAAAATGATGGAATTTGAATTCAAGTCACCATGACTCAAAATAATATTCTTTCCAATACATGGATGTCTGGTGAGGGGGAGAAATACAGATTGATTATCCAATATCAGGTAAAAGGAGATGTTTTCTGCAGTGAATGACCTGGGGCATGGCAGACTTGCTTTGTCCTTTTTGGAGGGATATGAAACCTGAGAAATAAATGTACTGTAGAAAAACTCTCATTAACTCTAAGTGAAGAGGTGCAGGTCATAACTTGCAGAAATTCTAAAACCCTGCTCCAAACAGGTGTGGTTTCAATGAACCCAGCAGGGCATGGTGACAAAAGTGCTCTTATTTGTTTGCCAAAAGGACTGGTCAGATTTAACTATTTTTAGTGTGTGAGTTCTCTGCCAAGAAAATTTCTTTTGCCATGGAAACTTTATAATAAACTTCTTTGAAAAAAGATTTATGTTATTTTTATGTGTCTGAGTGCTTTGACCACATATCTGAGCATCATGTTTGTGACTGGTGTCCACATAGGTCAGAATGGAGCATAAGATTCTTTGGAACTGGAGTTACAGGTGGTTGTAAGCCACCATGTTGGTGCTAGGAATTGAACCTGGGTCCTCTGCAAGAGCAACAAGTTGCTCTTAACTGCTGGCCCATCTCTCCAGCCCCCTGCCCCCACTATGTGATATGGGAAATTTTGGTAAGTCTCTTTTTACTAAGTACACAAGAGTCTCACAAATGCTGCTTAAATTATCACAAAAAAGTATTTTTCAGTATTTCCTGTCAGTAATTGCAAAGAAAGTAGACTTAGCAAATAAAGAACAGTGTTTTGGTGGAGTCAGTCCATCTACAGTCTAGGTTATTGACAACAGTTTCTGTGGAGTTTTGGCAAATTTATCTGCTGTATTATTTAAGGATATCAGATGAGATTGAAGCATGTGTTTAGCTGTTTATCTCGTAGAATGATGTGTCATTTGATGGGAAAATATTGAGAGAAAGGTCTTGCTGTGATTTTGTCACTGTGTGAATATCTGAAGACTATAACTTCAAAATATAGTAGCAAGCCAGGAATGGTGGTACATTAATCCTAGCATGCGGGAGGCGAAGACAGGTGGGAGCTTGTGATTCTGAGATCATCCTGGTCTACAATGGTGAGTTCAGGTTCATTCAGGCCAGGAGGGCTACATGGTAAGACCTTAAAAAAAGATGGCAACTTCATCACTAGGTGATGTGATTCTATAAGACCTTTCTTGTGTACAAGGTCTGGGACAGTTGAAATCTTGATTGTCAGCTGGGCAGGATTTGGAATCACCCAGGAGACACCTCTGGGTGTGTCTATGGGGATGTTTCCAGAGACTTTCAATTGAGGAAGAAAGACCCATCCTGAATGCATATAGCACTGTCTCATGAGGTGGGGTTCTCACTGATGACAATCAGGAAGCCAGCTGAGCACCAGTGTTCATTCTCTCTGCATCCTGATCATGGATACAATATGACCAGTCACCTCATCATGCCACCATACCTACCTTACCACAACGGATGGACTGATTGACTGGCCTTTCTGAATAACCTGGAAGCAATAACCCCCCTCCTTCAAGTCACCTTCCTTAGACATTCTGTCACTCCCATGAGAAAATAACCGATACATTGTTTGTTGTTGAGCAAAATGTTGCACTTCACCGTACTAGTATATTGCTTTTGTAACCTGAAAAAGGTTTGTTGTTCTTGATTTTTGCTGTGGGATGTTCTGTATGTTAAATGTGTTGCTCTGATTGGTTAATAAATAAAACACTGATTAGCCAGTAGCCAGGCAGGAAGTATAGGCAGGACAAGGAGAGAGGAGAATTCTGGGAAGTGGAAGGCTGAGGCAGAGAGACACTGCCAGCCACCGCCATGAGAAGATGTTAAGATACCGGTAAGCCACAAGCCACGTGCTAACTTATAGATGGAGAGGAATGGGTTGATTTAAGATATAAGAACAGTTAGCAAGAAGCCTTCCATGGCCATACAGTTTGTAAGTAATATAAGTCTCTGTGTGTTTACTTGGTTGGGTTTGAGCAGTTGCAGGACTGGCGGGTGAGAGAGATTTGTCCTGACCGTGGGACAGGCAGGACCAGGAAAACCCTAGCTACAGATTTTTTTCTTTCTTTTTTCTTTTTTTAATAGAGAGGGTTCAAGTTCAAGAGTGGAAGTTTGTATACTTGTGGCTAAATCAGAACTTTTGAAAATTTGGTTAGGTTGATTTGCCACCCAACATATATATCATGTGGTAAACATTTGGAGACTTAGGTGTGCATAGATTAAGCCCTTGATTGGTTAGCCTGAAGTTGAAAATAGTTCTGTTTTGGTTTGTTTGAGGTCATGTAGGCTAAAATGCTGTTGCATTTTTATCACCTATTAAAAATTATGAAAGTGATGTAGTGAATAATTGTGTAGTGTTGAATTTTTCACAAGACTTCTAGTAGTTGCAATCTTTCTTTAGTCTTTTGACATCAATAAAACCCATTCTGTTGCAAATCTTAGTAGCCAAAGTTGTGAGGATGTATTACTACAGAAGACTGCGGGAATCAGAGGGATTCCTGAGTGGATGTGTGCTGCTAACATGCCCCACTCCCACTGCCCACCCCCGTTAAGGACCCCATAGCTTCAGGCTATGGCAGAGGGATGACAAGGCCTTCCTAGGGTAGCAGAGAGCAGTGGTAAGGTAAGAACCAAGTGTGAATGTCCACCATAGATGCCCCCACATATTTATAGCCTGAAGACTGCTCCCCTGAAGAGATGAGCTAAACCTGTCTCCTTTGATCTAGCTGTGCACCATAAGCTCCTCCTTATGGTCTATCTGTGTGCACCATAAGCTCCTCCTTATGGTCTATCTGTGTGCACTACATTCTTGTTCAGCTATATGCGTTAACTCCGTCTCTCGGTTCAACTCTATACAATAAGCAAGCCATGTAGCTGGGGAGTTGGGGCTTCTCCAGAAGAAAGCCCGGCCCATCCAATTCCCAGCTTCCTGTCCATGTGTCCATCTGTCTGTCTTCCTTCATTCCTGCACTGCCCAGGTCAGGTCCAAGTCCCTTACAGCTGAGCTGGACACAGCACAATGTAATACCATCTTTTAGAACATATTGTTATGGGCTGGAGGGATGGTTCAGCAAGTAAAGGCTCTTGCTGCCAAATATGACAATCTGAGTTTGAACCCTGGGACCTAAATGATGAAAGGAGAGAAGTGACTTCTGTATGTCATCCTCTTATCTTTACAGGAGCACTGTGTCATGTGTGTGACACACATAAATACATAAACAAAAAAAATAAAAGCATAATAAAAAAACATCCATTGCATTGTGCATATTACTAAAAGGCATATATGTTGGTTGGATTAATTGCAAAAGGGCACCCATTGGTTTGGGCTTTGGTGTGCTTTACTTCATCACTGTGACAAATAACATATTGTAACAATTACAAAGCTGGAGAGATTTGTTTTGGTTCACAATTGGACAGGTTACAACCTATAGTTGGCTGGCTTTGTTGTTTCTGGGTTGTGCTGAGGTAGAACATCAACGGCAGAAGGACAGGTAGAACAGGACAATTTAGTCCCTGACATCAAGGGGGAAGAAAGGGGAGGGGGAGAGAGAGAGAGAGAGAGAGAGAGAGAGAGAGAGAGAGAGAGCGCAAGCATGGTTCCTTCTTCCACTTAGGGCCTCTCCCCTAGGGCTCTCAGATTACTGCATGGTTCCATCCACATTCAGGGTGTGTCTTTCCCCATTGGTGGCTGTTCAGCATGCCAATTGTCTCTGGAAATGTCCTCATAGACTCACCTAGAAGTTTACTTTATTAATTTCCCAGGTATCTCTTAATTCAGTTGAGTTGATAATTGGGACCTCGACACACAGTCATTTGAGCAGTTCTGTGCTGGCTCTGTGTAGACTGGGTCTCAGCCACCAGTCTTTCTCTGCTGAGTTTGGTCCTGCCTTTATACTACTTAGGATCTGTCCTGTATTGCAGACATTTACATTCACCCATTCCTTCACTCATTCACCAAACATTTAACAGACACATATTAAATATGAGGCACTCAATATGCTTTCATTGATGAAACACTAAGTGAGGGGCAGACCTTGCCTTCGGAGAACTGTGTTTTAGTGGGGGGAGTGGATGGATGCGTCACTGGTATCTCAGCAGTAGGCTGATGGCACAGCTGTAGGAAATATGGAAGAGCATGTAATTATAAAATTATACACAGGGCAGGGTATAACTCATAAGGAAAAAAGATGAATCTAGGAGCTGGAAAGGCCTGGCTTTAGAAGGATGGATGAGAGGAGAATATTTTTAGAATAGACAGTGCGAGAGCTGGGCAGAGCAGAGCTAACATCTTATATTGAGGGGTACAGGCTGGGATGTGGTGAGTCTGAGATGAGGGAGGTGGGAAGAAACACCCACTCCATTTTACTGTCCTCTGATCTCATTGTTCAGAGATGTTTTTCATTGTCTGAACAGCACCAGAGGCCAGGAGATAAGGAAGGTCACTGATCTGGCCTTTGGAGGACAGCCTTTTGGGAGCAGGGGATAGAGGGGAGGAGGGAGCCATGCATCTGAGGAGACAAACAGGCTAAGTAGGGTCTATTCCCCTTGCCTTTATATCTGCTTTCATCCTCCATGCAGCCAAGTTTGTGCCCTAATACCAGGAACATACAGCGCTCCATCAGTCACCATGTTGTTGATACTGATGCTACCAATTTCACCATACTCTCAGCTAAATGCTGGGCTGTTAGTAATCACTATGCTATTACCCTTCCTTTGAGGTGGTGAGGGCATGAAGGAAGAAGGAGAGATAGGAAGTTTATTATCACAAAATGTAGCTGCTGTACTTTTCTCTTGACTGATCTTCACAAGACTTACCATATAACCGTAATTGTTTTCATTCAGCAGCCATTTGCTCCCTGATGGTTTGGATCAAATGATTGTGTCTCCGCTCTAAGACTGTGTGTTCAATCCTGGCCACCATGTGATGATATTAGGAAATGGGGCCTCTGAGAAGTAGTTAGGATTAGGTGAGGTTCTGAGAGGGGGGCATCTTTGTGAAAGGTATTATTGCCATTTTAAGAATGGTGAAAGAGTGTGCTTCAGCTCCACACTTTCTGCTGAACAATGACACAACTAGAAGTCAGCTGTCTTTCTGCAACAGGGCTGTCTATGAAACATGAGTATGCTGACACCTGGTATCAGACTTTCAGTTTCTAGAACTCTGAGAAATGCAGTTCCACTTCTAAGCTAACTGGGCTCTAGTGTTCTGTTAGAGCAGCCAGAACTAAGCTATACACATGGACAGAGTGCTTTACCTGGGAAAGTGACCCAAACATTCTTTTTTGGTGGGATCTGAGTCCTTGGGTTGTTTGTTCTAATTGGGTTGCAGTGTTCTTTTGACCAGGGCTATTGGGAAGGCGGGTTTTAGAGGGTCCTAGTGAACCCCTATCTTTCAGGCATAGTCAATTCTGTTCCTCTCGTACACCACAATCTAATTTCCTCCTGATAATTGAGCTCAATCACCCTGGCCAGCACAATGACCTTCTTGCTCTTCTGTTAATTCACAGGCACGAGCATTTTGGAAGGGCCAAAGGACAGCCTCAGAATTCATCAGAGTGATGACTGTGTTTCCTGGTAGATGTGCTTCCCTTGGCACTAAGGTTCCAGACCTACGACCGAGGTCAGAGTCATGTTGACAGACTACAGAATTCCTCTGGAGTGTGTACACAGACTGAAAAAAACAATCACCAGGCAGAATGACGAGAAGAGATGTTGTTTCCCTTCCCTCTGCTCCTGGACCTACACATCCTGGCTGTGGAGGAGATAGGCCCTATCATGGTTTGGGGTACACGTCGTATCCAGTAGGTTAGCCCCCAGCCTCACTTTGTGTGGCTCCCCAGATGTCTGCAGTAGCTGATCTTTTAGAGGTCATTCTATATTTCTATCACATGGATTGGGCTGGGAAGCTAAGACTGGTAAATAGCATGGATGTATTATCTTCTTTGCCTTAACAGCTTCTATCTATAGGAAATCACTGGCAATAACAAAAGCATCTTGTAAATTAATGAATGGAAAACCCTCTAGGCGAAAGGCAACTGGTACCCAGAATATGAACCTAACTAAACGGACACATGTAAACATTTTCTACCATGAAAGGGATCCATTGTAACTTACCTGCCTCTGGTGACCTTCTGGACCCCTGGAGAACTGTGTCATATCAGGGAATTGGTGTTGCCTTTATTATTGGCTAGTTGGTCACTCATTAGTTGGGCAGCTCGGTAAGCTTTGGGGATGGGTGTGTGACCTTCATGGCAGTACTTACCTGGGTCCATTAAGTAAACACTGGGTGAAGGGTCATGTATCCTTTTGACTACCGAGAGTCTCCTCAGAACTGGTCCTTCTTGGGGGTGTCTTCATGCTTTATATCCACTCTGGTGATATAATCCCTCTCTGGAGACTCAACATTTTCAGCAGGTTTCTGATTTTGTTCTTGTCTTTTCCCTCACAAGCCCTTGTGATGTTAGTTCCTGACTATGATCAGCATAGATCTAGAATTCAATCATTTTCCCTTTCTTGTCAAGTGAATGATCAGATGTACTTCTCAAAGTTCTGCCTTCAAGAGAGATTTACATTAACGAATGCTTTCCTGGGATGCCTGGGAAAACACAGTGCAGACCCACGCGTTGCCAGGCCCAGGCATTTTCCTTCTGTCTTACCTGGTCACAGGGATTCCGTAGGACACCATGGGTGGATAGAGGAAGAGACAGCAAGACGTGAGTGGGTACTGTGGGGCTTCATGCCTCCCACATCTGTGCCTTCCAAATGTGCTCGGCTCACCTCCGTCACATCATTTTTCACTTAGTGTGCAAATCAATTTTATGATTTTTGCTCTACCCTGTAGAACATCAATGAGTATTAAAATATCATTGGATGGCCACTACTTATCTTCAAGACCTATTTGATGACAGGCATTTAAGGTTGAAGTCTTATGATGGCCCATGTTTAGTTTACCAGGGCTAAGGCACAAGTCAGGAGCTGTATTTCAACCGGTATTACTTGCTGGAGGCTCATTTGTAGTTCGGACTGGATGATCTCATCTGCAGATTCTTTTCTGGAATAGGCGAGAACTGAGGCAGGCTTGGAAGAGGGCAGTCAGATGGGAAAGCCATGGACCGGCAAGATCAAAGAGATGAGGAATGGAAGCAGGCAACTAAGTAGTCTGGTGTGAGTGGGTTGAGAGGGGACTGCTGCACGGCCTTGAACTCAGAGGAAGCTACTGATATGATTTATTCTGGGGAGAGTTGTCCTAGATCTCTAAGGAAATATACTTGTGTATCTTCTGGTTTCGTGCAAGTCCTTCACCATACAATTTCATATGCATTTTAAAAAGATTTATTTATTTATTATGTATACAGTGTTCTGTCTGCATGTATCCCTGCAGGCCAGAAGAGGGCACCAGATCTCATTACAGATGGCTGTGAGCCACCATATGAGTGCTGGGAATTGAACTCAGGACCTCTGAAAGAACAGCCAGTGTTCTTAACCTCTGAGCCATCTCTCCAGCCCGCATACACATTTTTAAGTTAGAATTTTAACTGAAAATATGATTACATATTGTATTATTTCTCATAGTAGGGTCATACTTTTTTTCTATCACTCCTCCAGTTTGCCATCTCTGAGAAAAATGTCTTTTTTCAGACCAGGTCTTCTCTCTGTACATCTAGATTATTCTTTCTCTGTTCTTCCTCAAGTGCTCAGAGGCCCTGAAGTGAGAAGTGGCTTTTGTTTGGCAATTTGATTTTCATCATTTTTTTGAAGAACTTATTTATTTATTTTATGGGCATTGATGTGAAGGTGTCAGATCCCCTGGAACTGGAGTTACAGACAGTTGAGAGCTGCCATGTGGGTGCTGGGAATTGAACCCAGGTCCTCTGGAAGAGCCGCTAATGCTCTTAACTGCTGAACCATCTCTCTAGCCCTGATTTTCATCATTAGAATTTTGAACCTATGTGGATTTTTTGTGAAGTAACTTCCTAAGAAACATTGTTGCACCTCTTCAGCTATTTGAGACATTAATGCAGATATCTGCCATCTGTTTAAAACTTTTCTATTTCCCTTTATACATATGAAGGTATCTTGCCTAAGTTACATGATATATTTCATAGATAATGAGCCTTGTGCTTTTCTAAGTGCATGGTGTTTTTAAAACATGAGTGATACAGTTGTTAAAATATTTACAGTTTAGTCAACACACACAAACTTCAAGAATGGTCAGATGGCATCAACAGACCCAAACCTGAAACTGTGTGAAAATGAGATTATCTTATGCAGTGAAGCACCATCCGCTGTGAGCCCTTGCTTCCATGTTTAGAAATGAAAAGTTTTGTTCTCTGACAGGAGCAGGGCATGCTACCAAACAAAAGTGCCATCTGGGCCAGGATCCCAGAGAGAGGGGAGGCAGAACAAATGGCAGATCAAAGTTTGGATCGAGATGATGTTCCTTTGATTTCAAAGACTGTTCCGTGCCTGGATCTGTTTGTAGATGGTGGAACATGATGATAGTGGGCCTTAGGATGCACGGAGGAGCACTGGGTCACCAGAGGAGAAGGCCAAAGTGATTGAATTTGAGAAGGAAACTGACCACCACTCCAGGACTGGAGCCCCGGTATAAGCACTCTGAGAAAATGCAGGTGGTGTTCAACCAGTGTGGGAATGAGTTTGAGCCCCTGGGTACTGAGGGCTTCTTACGTTGTCCTCATAAGGGGGGGAAGGATGAGCTATTTTGCTGTTCACCTCCATCTTACTCCCTTACACTCCAGAGAACTGCATGGCTGCAAGTGCAAAGCTGGCCAGCTCTCCTAAGGCTGTCCAAACTGCATTTCAATCCCCGATATTATTGTAATAAGCACACTTCACATTAGAAACAAGATGTTAGTCTAAGAGTAAGGGAGGGTTCTCAGGAACATGAGTCAGGGGTTGTGTTTTCAAAACTAAACGGAGCGATGGTTAAGCATGCACCATTTTCTTCAGGCAGCATCTAGAAATATTGAGTAAGCTTGAATTACTGATTTTAAAATAGACTCTTGGCAAGGGAGTCTTTGCAGAGCTAGCCCAGTTCTTTTAACATCTGATGAAACATCCAGCCTTGCAACCAACAGTTCACTTAGAGGCTAGGAAAGGGAAGAAGAGGAAAACAATCTTCTGTCCTAATATCCCTGTCAAGGAAAAACCAGGATTCATTGTTGTCATCTACTGACTGTGGTGTTATTATTTTTGTTTTATTCAACAGAAAGGCATTTTTTTTTCAGGTCACCATATCAATATTCTGTTTATCTAAGTATGTTTGGAGCTCTGTAGATCTGCAGGCAGCTACACCAATCAAACAGTTTTATTTTAGGTGTTTATAAGTCTCCTCATTAGGTCTAGGATGTAAAGAAAAATTAAATAACAGAATGTATCCATGGCCCTACTGCAGCCAGGGTCTGTGTTGATGTCCTTGCTTCCTGTTACCACCAAAGGCCATGGGGATGCCCTGGGTCTGACCCATCTCCTGAGGCCATGTTGGTGTCCAAGGGCCCTGCTGCCATTGGGCCATGCAGATCTGGGTGGCCTGAGCCACCACCCAGGGCCATGATGATGTTCAGGCCTGGGCTGCTGCCAAGAGCCATGTCTGGTCCATGGCCCTGCTTTGGCCAGGGTCTGTGTTGATGATCATGGCTCCTGTTACTATTAAAGGACATTCACATGTCTGGGGTCTGGATTACTGCCACCCGGGGTCATGGTATTGTCTAGGCCTGAGCTGCTGTTGAGGGTCCATATCCCTACAGAGCCAGGGTCTGAATCGATGTCCTCAACTCCTGTTAGTATGAAGGACTGGGGTCTGGTCAGCTACCTGAGACCATGTTGGTGTCTGAGAGCCATACTGCCACTGGGGAGATACTTATCTGTGTGACCTGAGCTGCCACAGGGGCCATGGTGATGTCTGGGTTAGAGCTGTTGCTGAGGGCCATCCATGTCTGAGTGCATAGTCCTGCTACAGCTGGCATCTGTGTTGATATCTGTGGCCCATGCTACCATAGGGCCATAAGAACCATGCATGATGAAATCTGAGGGCCAGGCTGAGTTGGACTTGCCCTTCACTGGCCCTGGGAAAGCTGGATACTGCCCCAAGAGAGATGGCATGGGACAGAGCTGGCCCTGATATAGGGCAACTGGTTCTGCCCTGTGTCTGGTTGGGGCGGGGGAGGTGTCCCCAGCTGTGGAATGATACCTGCAGGATCTCCATGACTTGGGTCCAGTGATGATGGTGTACCAGAAACCAGAAGCCTTGACTGAGACCAATGACTCTTGCAATGAGCATTTGCAAGTAAAGTAGACAAGACAAAAGGGTGTACCGTGTGACACACTGAGGCTCCCAATGCCGCTGAAATGAATGAAGAGGTGTTGGAGAGGCAGGAAAGATGGAGCAGCAAAGTGAATTTTAAAAAAAATTTTGGGGGGTGGGTGCTGCAATGGTGAAGGGCAGATATGGAGGGACTGGGAAATGAGTAGAATTGGTGCATGATGTGAAATTCCCAAAGAATCAATAAAGAAATAATGTTAAAAAATATCAGAATATAAATTGTCAGAACTTTAAGCAAGAATGAACAAAGGAATCTTGCTGCTATCTATAGCTTCCATTTGCTGAATACATTTGATACTCTTTTGCTTTCTGTGTGTGTGTGTGTGTGTGTGTGTGTGTGTGTGTGTGTGTGTGTGTGTGTTGACTCAGAAGAGTAGAATGGGTCTTGCTGTGAAGTGCAGGCTAGCCTTGAACACCTGGACCTTGTACCTCTGCTTCCAGATTATTGGGATCACAGAGTGCACTACTATGCCCAGCTCAGAGTCTTAAAAAGTCTTTTTGGGGTTGGGGATTTAGCTCAGTGGTAGAGCGCTTGCCTAGCAAGTGCAAGGCCCTGGGTTTGATCCTCAGCTCAAAAAAAAAAAAAGTCTTTTTGGACAACTTCAGGCATTTTTGAGCATTTTAGAAGTAAGAAGAAAGAAATTCTTCTTTTTTAAAATTATTATGATTATTTTGTTTTAGGTGTATGGGTCTATGAATTTGTATGTGTAGGCATGTATGTTTGAATGTATGGTTACAACTCCATGCCTATCCCTCCTACAGCTCCCCATCACCATCTACTCACTGGTAAGAGACTCTCTGAGCTTCCCAGCTCCCAGGTTGTCTTGGTAGAGGTCCATAGGAAAGATCTTTGGAATGAAGACAAACTCCTTCTGCGTCACAGCTAGTGCCGTGGCTACCCAGCTGGTCCATTTTCATTCTTACATTTACCCATGTCACTCAGCAGCCAGAGCCAGCTGAAAATATATCGATTCCATCACATTAGCTCTTTCTCTAAAATCTTCCCCAAACTTCCTGTCCTTCTGGGAATAAAGTCCAAACTCGGCTTTTGCTTACAAAATGGTACAACCCGGATTACACTTACCGGAACTCACAAAGCTCTCCTCTTCCCCTCTGTACTTGTGTTTTTTACTTTTATTAGTGTTTATAGTACCCGAAACATGTCAGTTTCACATCTTCCCTGGATCTTTGCTTTTATGTTCCTGTTTCGAACAGTCAATGATTAGCTTCCTTTCTTATGCTTTTTGATCATGTGTCTGTTGTACACAATCACGGATTTTATAAAGGCATTTTTCATACAAGTGTATCACGTGCTATGACTATATTTACCTCCCTTGTCCCCTCTTTAGCTTCCCTGCTGGCTCCCTCCTCCCTTCCTTGCACTTCTAATTTCAGCCATAAGGATGATTTTATGAATTTATATAAAATCTAGGACCAATAAGTGAGAGAAATCTACTGATCTGTCTGAGTCTGGCTATTTTGCTTAACGTGGCGATCTCTATTTGCACCCATTTTTCTACAAATGACATAATTTTATTCTTCTTTCTAATTGAATAAGTTTCAGGGTGTATATATATATATTCAGACACACAGTCTCTTTGTCTGCCCACCTGTTGATGGACACACCCTGATCCTACAATGCCTACAGATAGCGGCATGAATATCGGCAGGGACTTTGAAAAAGGAAGCTCTTGTTCATTCCTGATGGGAGTGTAAACAGGTCCAACCACTATGGAAATCATTATGGAGGTTCTTTAAGAAACTAAAAGTAGAACTTCCGTGTGAGCTGACTATGCTACTCATGGGCATATACCCCTAGAAAGTTTTAACGAGCACGCCACCCACAGACATGTCTAGGTTTCTTGCAGCTTTCTTTTGTTGGCTTAAGAAGGTTGTTCCTCTGAGAATCCTTTCCTTACTGCCGGAGAAGCCACTCCGCCACCTGTTCTTCTGTCACCCTCTTACCAGTCTGTGCACAGCATCGAACAGTCTGAGGTTTTCCATGTTGTTCTTTTACATTGATTTTATCATTTTTGAGGACGCCATACTGTATTTACATCATTTCCATCTTACCCTCTCCCCTCAATTCTTCAACTTTCAGTGTCCCCTCACATTCTCTCTCAACAGTAAACCATTAAAGAAAAAGAGAAATAAATTGTTTATTGATGTTCTGATTGTATTGTCAGCAGTACAGCCTGAAGGTAGCTGAAACCTGGCTGAGAAGTGCCCTCACTCAAGGGTTCCACTTTGGTCCTTTGGGACTCATCCTTGCCCTAGACATCAAGGCATCCATGATGCAGAAGGATGAGTTTCCCTTCTCCAGAGCCTGTTCTACTTCCTCCCCCAAGTATCGATTAATCTAGGAGCAACTGATATCTTAGAATTCCCAGAGTTAATTGCACTGAGGTAGCCTTAAATAGCGGCATGGCCCTCCTTCCTAGGAACATTTTTTTCCATGTGTGAACTGACCTGTCTGTATACATTTCAAGGGCTGAGGGATAGTTGTCTGGGGTGTTTGCAGGAGATGTGGATGGACTTGGATCCAGTAGGGAGAGCATATGTACTCAGGACCACTTGTGATGTGGTCAGAGTTGGGACTTGTAAGTGAAAGAGGATTATGAGTTAATACCTGGATTCTGACAGTCGGAGAGACTTGAGGTTTCTGAGTTAGAGCTATCTTTCCTAGGCTATGATGAAGGAATATTTGCTAAGGCAAGAGGAGAAAAGTTTCTTGTTGCTTTGACGGTGCCGGGGACTGAACTTGTGTCCTTTTGCATGGTAGATAAGTATTCTATCAGTGTGCTACATCTTTCACCCAAGAAAGTTTTAGGTAAGAATTTGTCAGGTGCTATCATTTGAATTACTACTTAATTGCTTTAAAGCATAGGCTTACATTTGCACTCTTTCTGAGTTCTCTAAGTGTAAAGGCTAGACCTGAGCATTTTTATCTTGCTCACATCCATGAGTGTTGCCTGTTGTTTGTCTTCAGTTTGTATTCAAACCTAGAAAATTGCCACATAATGGGTGAACAACAAGTATTTATGGAATAAAAATAGAATCCTCTCTGTACCTTCTCTCTTGAAAAGAGTTTTCTCTGGGACTTACTTTTCTTGAAGATTAATGTTGTTCCTTTTACTTTATTTTTGTGAGCACTTGCTTAGTATGTCCTTTAATTTTAGTCCCAAGATGTTATTTTTTTAACATCTTTTTATTATTAACAACATGTGGTTAGATTAAAAAAATAGTCTCCGCATTTTAATAAACTACTTAAAATGTTCACACTTTAAAATTATAAACATAGTTTTTCTTTTGTGACATTGGAAGCTGAATCCAGGGTCTTGTATATGTTCTACCAAAGAGCTACTGAGCCCTATATTCACATTTATTATGAATATTATGTGTTGTATTTATTATGGCAATCACAATTTTTATTTCTCCTTTTACCTTCCCCAATCTCTACTTTGAACCCCATTCCTGACTTCTGGATGAAGACTGAATTTTCTAGGCTTTTCCCGCAACCACTGATGTTTGTGTCCATAGAATTAAACCAACATGTGAAATCAGCTATGTACTTCTTTATTGGAATTCAGTCAGTTTTGCTTCTCTCCCAATGTTTCTAGCAGGCCTAACCTCATCGGTTCCCCATCGCTGCTGTCATCTATGTCAACACACTGTGGAGCTGACGTCATTTTGTGTTGTTGGCTTTGAATCAGCACTTACTTAGAGTTAATGGTAAGAATTTCCACTTCTCTGCCACCGTTTTGGTTAGAATATTTTTTTTCTTTAATTAGATTTTTTTGTTTTATTTTCATTTAGTTTGGTCAGGGCTAGTTTCATTCTAAAGCCAGAGTAGAAAACACCTAAATTTTTGTGTGTCTGAAATGTCTCTATGTCTTAAGCACACTGTGAATGCCTGTGGGATTTTAAAATCATGGTCATGACTGCTTCATTGTATTTTAGAATCTATAATTACCCATGAGGGTATGAATGAGATTTGATTTTTATTCCCAGCTACTAAACTTCATCGTGGTGTTTTGAGGGACCTCTCTGTTTTCATCCTATTGGACACGTGTTGAGCCCACTGCCACGGGTTGTTTTGTTTTTTCCCTGGATATTTCTCCTCTACTTCCTCTTCTTTTTTTCCCTCTTCCTTTCTGTGAATATGTCCCTCTTTTTGCAAACCTTACTAGGCAGACATAGGATCTTTAAAATATTTTTGTATTTGCCACTTTTGAGCTGTGTCCCAGGAGAACCGTACAGGCATGACATCGAAATAAGTAAATATTCCTCAGTCTTTTCTTTTCTTTCTTTCTTTCTTTTTTCTTTTTTCTTTTTTTGTTAACAAACACACTTGCTGTATTTTTTCAATGACTGACATTCTGCTTCCAAGATCTCTAGCTGTTGTTCTTAATAACTTGTTTTAATCAAAGGAGCCATTATCCTTTTTTATTCTTCTGAGGGTAACTATATGCATCAAGCAGGCTTTAAAATCTGATTTGTTCCATTACACTTGATTCTTCAAATGACCATGTTATGGTGTGAGTGGGAAATGTTCTTTAGAGGCTCGTGTGTTTGAACACTAGGATCCCAGAGAGTGGTACTGCTTGGGAAGTGTGTGGAGCCTTTTGGTGATGGAGTCTTGTGGGATGAAGTGGGTACTGGGGAATGGGCCTTGCGGTTTTATAGCTTGGCCACACTTTCAGTTTTCTCTGATTTCTGACTGTAGATGCAATGTGACCAGCTTTCTTCTGCTTTCGCCACCACGCGTACTGTCCTTATGATGGATTTCATCCCTTCCATCTTTATCTTGTCAAGTATTTACTCACAGCAGCAGGGGACATGACTAGTACAGCTGGTTTGTGCATATTGTGAGGACACACCTTCTTCAGTGCCTCATTTCAACTTACATGTTTGCTGGGTTTGGCTGTGTGCTCACCTGGAACCTGAGCTCTTATCCTGGTCTCTACTTCATCTGGTTACCTGCTCTGTTTCCAGGCTTCCAGGCTGTGCTGTGGACTGTCGTCTTTCTGGAGAAAGCTTCCCCTTTACCCGGACACCAGCGAATATTGTCTTAAGTTTGAATTCTGGACACACAATGGTTGTGCATTGTTCTATCTTGGGGAACAAGCCTTTACTGGATCTGTTGTCATACCAGAAGGGGAGGGACAAAGGGCTCAAAATTCTCCCATGCCACCACCTTGACCTGACCAGCCTAGGTCTTCCTTCTCTTGTTCTTTCCTTTTCTATCTCTCAGCATGGAACCCAAAGAATTTTACTGTCTCTATTAGTCCTTTCTTACATCTGAGTTGACTATTCTTCTTCTTTTGTCAAAATAACATCACTTGTCTTTAATGTTTTTTACACATTTCTGTAATAGCTGGTTATTGAGGGCATCAAGCCTTAATTTTTAATGCTATTTCAATTTTTTGTCTTATTATTTATGGGGATTTGAGATGGGCGATTTTAGTTTGCAGACTGGATCTCATCTCCTGATGATCTGTTACAAAGCATATTCAAGTAGTTTAAAGGAAGGCTCTCAGTTTATCTGGCAAATTGTGTTTGTTCCACTCATTGATGCAAGTGGAAACTGGTACCATAGCAACACCCAGGCTACTGCTGCTGGGTTGTGCTTTAGCGTGTGTGACCCTTCACAGCCTGTGATGAACAGCTTGTAAGATGGAAAAACAGAAACTCAGAGAGGTGATTTACTTCAGTCCAACAGATAGCAGGAGACAGCAAGGACCCATGTCTCTGTCTTGCCATGACAGCAGCTGCCTTTAATCCAATGACATAAGGTAATAATAATGAGTAATGTCTTCACTGTGGGATATCAGCAAAATACGTCCAGCACTCCCAGCAAATAACGAAACCACTAACTACTGATTAAGAGGGATACGTTGGCAACAAATCATCAAGCTGACTGGATTTTTCAATTTCATTTTGTTGCCTTGTCAATAGGATTTATTGTAAGAGCAATTTCTTAAGCATTAGTGTATATTTTCAGTTGACTGTATGCATAAATGGCATGTACATATTGGTAAACATTCCACAGTGTTGGCAAGTTGCAGGCTCTCTTTTGAACTGATTTTCCTTGTAGCTTTCAGCTGAGGTTTATTTTGATATAAGCAGTAATTACCAAAATCAAGTGCCTCTGAAGGTGAATGTTGCTGCTGGTTAAGGAGAATCACATACAGTATGGAGCATGCTATGATTGTTTGTTAGAGTTGCTTACAAAAATATTTCCCAGCAATTATGATATATGGGATTCAAGGCCAATAAATGCACAGAGTAGAGATGGTTTAAGATGTTGTAAAATCTCTGTTATTTTGTGTAAGAAGCATTTTTGGAAAATCTACCATAATAAACAGTTGGAAAACTGAAAGAGGTACATAGAAATACAAAATATTTTGAATTTTAGCTGGGAAGTTTTAAACACATAAGTTCCAGAGGACTTAAAAATAAAAAGTGTTGTCAGAATGCCATGAGATGTTTTAGAAAAGGCAGGCAGCATGGCGTTTGTTCAATGTGCAACAGAAGCACCGTTTCCTAGTGTAAATGCCCTGGGAGACGTACTGGGCTAACAACCTGATAAACCTATAACTTTAAAAGTCCCAAGTCAAAAATACATTGGCTGTGCCACACCTGCAAACATGACAGCTTTGCTTGGCCTCCTCTAAATATGCTTTGAATGCTTACATTAGCCTACAGTTGAGCAAAAGCATGTCACACAAAGCTTACTTCAGACTAAAATATTAAAGATCTTGTGTAATTTACTGAATGATGTATTAAGGTGAAGAGCAGAACATAGTCCTTATCTTGTTGAGCCAAAGTCATTGTAAATTATAAAACAGAACAGGTAGTTTTGTATCATCATAAAAATAGCAAAACTCTGAAGTCAAACCATTGTAAGTCAGAGACCATATGCACTGGCCTTCACAGGCTGAACACCCTGCTTCTCCACTACCTTGGCATAGAGTGGGGTGCCATACCGCCCACCTCACAAGGTCACAGGAAACAACAAATTGTTTGTGTTCACGTCTGGCAAATCATTGTTTGAGTTGTTTCTTACAGGCAGGAAACCCGAACCCCTTTCTAGTCACTCCCACCCCAGGTCAGTGCAGGTAGTCAATGCCAGGCAGCAGACCACAGGAAAACAGTCCGAAGAGCCAACTCAGGATTGTTCTGGTCCAGGTGATATGGGAATCACTCATGCAGATGACGTTTTTGTTGTTTATTCTTTACAGTACTTGGAGTTGAGCCTATGGCTTCATGCATGCTAGGAAGGCCCTCCACTGTACCTCTCTACCTCATCCAGCTGACTTATCTAAGTGGTAGATATGACTTCCAGGTACTTTTTGTATATTCTGGGAAACCATTCCTATGATAGATTTTTCCTCCCTGGTGAAGAGGCAGACTCAAACTCCAAACCCTTGTGTAACTAGGACACAAGTATGTGACCCAGATCCTGCCACTTAGATATTCCTATGCAAATCTGCCGTTTAGCTTTGAAGGCCGTGAGAAAACATGCTGGGAACAGAGCTGCCACTTTTGATGGCTATATGGGCTATACCAGCATTTTCTTGCATGTGTGGTAAGGTGAGGCTTTCCTCATCTGGCCAGCTGTGTAGTTGCAAATTGGGCCTTGTTTTTCAAAAGTAAGCTTTGTATCTGGTCTCCAGTTTTCCAAGAAATTTATAGCACCCCTGTATCTTTTTATTAAGCAACATTTCCAGTTGCTTAGTAAATTAGCTGATTAATAATTAGCTACTTTACTTTTGCTGTCCACAACTAAGAGAAATGAGAGCTTCCTTCTCATGCCTTTGTTTTAGTGCTTGGTATTGAGCCCCTGAACTTATACAATATAGTTACACCCTGAGTTTCCGCTACCCACTCTTGGTAGATACATAATTTGCTGTGCTTGAGCTCTTTGGCATGGCTTATCTTCGAAGAGTACTTTCTATTTCTTCATATGAATTAATGGAGAATTCAAGGTTGAATTAACCCAGCTACCCAGTCACCAAATATCAGGTACCTTCAAAGTGTAAAAACTGCAATAGGACCCAAGGGATAAAGAAGATGATTCCTGTCTCCAGGGACTTGAAATCCTGTAGCCAAGCACTAGCATATAAATTAAATGTGCTGTGACAGAGGGATGAACCAGATTTGACCTCTGAGTGTGATTATAATTGACAAATGCTGGCAGGCATTCCTGGCCAGCTGGCAGGACTTGAGAATAAAACAGCTATGGATAATTTATATTAGAATGACTTGACACAGGAAAGGATTTTTCTTTTTCTTCCTTTCCTTTCTATTTTGAGAAAATCTTGGGTTGGGGATTTAGCTCAGTGGTAGAGTGCTTGCCTAGCAAGCGCAAGGCCCTGGGTTTGATCCTCAGCTCCACAACAACAAGAACAACAAAAACAACAACAACAACAACAACAAAAAAAAAAAAAAGGAGAAAATCTCACTATATAACCCAGATTGAGACTCAAACTCATGATTCTTCTACCTTGGCCATGGGAGTGTTGAGATTATTAGTATGCACCGCCATGCTCAGCTGATGAGAATTTTCTTCAAAATAGGTAGGGAAATAAGGAAAGTCCACATTACTGACTGACTCCTTGGCCTGAAGCTCACTATGTAGAACAGTTTGGCCTCATAGAGATCTGCCTTCCTCTGCTTCCCAAGTGCCTGGGACCTGGCAGGATGTACTTGCTAACATTCAGGCAAATACCTAGATGGCCCAGGTCCATAGTCTGTGAATATATGCTGCATGGATGTGTAGTTTCTATATGCATGTGCTAAATCCCCTTGTTGAGGGCACCCCTCCCCCCTCTTTTCTTCCTCTCCTTTCACACGTGTCTGGACCTCCTCTCTTCCCCCTTTTCTGTCTCTTCTTCTCTCTTCAAAAGAACACTATTATTGATTTTACCCTAGGTCTCTGGGCTTTCTACTCCCTGGTTCTTGGTCACCCAACCAGTATTGGGTATGGGTTCTATTTCATGGCGTGGGCCTTAAGTCCAATCAGACATTGGTTGGTGACTCCCACAAGCTTTGTGCCACCATTGCCCTAGTATATTTTTCAGGCAGGAAGATTGTAGAGGAAAGATTTTGTGGATGGGTTGGTTTTTATGTTTCTCTTTTGATAGTCTGCAGAACGCCTTCTCATTCCAGACTCTAGAATGTAGAGGTGAAGGTTATATAGGCACCAGCTTGCCTTCTCTGTGTTTAATGAGTTGTGTGGGTGTTGTTTTCAGCAATGGGACCTTGTTGCCAGTTTGCGGAGAGCAACTTCTTGTGACAACAATTTTTGTTGTTTGGAGATTTCCATGGGACCCCTTTGGCCAGTAACTCAATCGGCTGCAAACTGAAAACTTTGTTTGGTGACAGGAGATGGCCAGATGGGACTCTGTCTCCCTCATTATTTGAAGACTTCTTTAGGATCGTGTCATAGTTAGGGTTTTCATTACTGTGAAGAGACAGCATGAGTATGGCAACTCTGAGAAGGAAAACATCTAGTTGAGGGGACTTGCTTACAGTTTTAGAGGTTCAGTCCATTATCATCATGGCAGGGAGCATGGCGGCATGCAGACAGATGTGGTGCTGGAGGAATAGCTGAGAGTCCCACATCTTGGAGGCAACAGGAATTGACTAACTGACACTTTGTGAAGCTTAAGCAAAAGACCTCAAAGCTCACCCCTACAGTGACACACTTCCTCCAACAAAGCCACACCCACTCCAGCAAAGCCACACCCACTCCAACAAAGCCACACCTCCTAGTAGTATCATTCCCTATGAGATTTTGGGGGCCAATTACATTCCAACCACCACAGATCACCTTCACATTTTAGGAAGTTTTCACTGCATGATATTTCCATGCCATTCCTCAAATTCCCCTCAGTTCTAGCTGTCTCCCATGTATTCCCTTCCTCGGTCCCATCTCCCCTCTCCCTCCCCAACTGATCCTCCTGCTCCTGTCTCTCCTACTCATGTCCACCTATAAAATATATTGTTTCCCCTACCAGTGAGATCCATGTGTTTCCTCTAGTTACTTCCTCTGTGCTGTTGGGGATCTCCCCTGGAGCTGCCCTCTCCAAACCTGCCTCTGAGAGAGCCCACCTAGCAGCAGCTCCAGCCTTGGAGGGGATTTAAGGTCTGGCTCAAGACTTCCCTCATGATTTTCCCTCATGGTTTCTCCTCTTCCCCTGATTAAACCTGGACTTATTAATTTTGCCTGATCTGATTACTGCATTGACAGAGAAGCTGAATATTGGAGTACAGAAACTTTCATATACCTAACCTCTCTGGGTCTATAGATTGCAACTTGGTTATAATTTATTTAATGGCTAATATCTAGATGTAAGTGAATACATACCATATTTATCTTTCTGAGTCTGGATTACTCACTCAGGATGATTTTTTTCTAGTTTCATCCATTAGCCTGCATGTCATTTCATGATGTCATTTTGTCATTTCATGATGTCATTTTTTAAAAGAACTAAGTAATACTCCATTGTGTAAATGAATCACATTTTTTAAATCCATGCTTCTGTTGAGGGACATCTAGGTTGTGTACAGTTTCTGGCTACTATGAACAAGAATGAACATGGTTGAGCAAGTGTTCTTGTGGTAGAATGAAGTGTCCTTCAGGTATATGCTCACGAGTGGTATAGCTGGATCTTGAGGTAACTTGATTTCCAACTTTCTGAGCAACTGCAATGCAATACTGACTTCCATAGTGGCTGTACAAGTTTGTACTCTGCCTTAGTCAATGTTCTATTGCTGTGAAGTTAGCATGACCACAACCACAGCAACTCTTATAAATATAAGCATTTAATTAGGGATTGTTAACAGTTTCAGAGGTTTAGTCCATTATCAGAATGGCAGGAAACATGGTGGCATGTGGGCAGATAGTTCTGGAGTAGTAGCTGAGAGTTCTACATCTGGATCTGCAGGTACTAGAAAGGAGAGAGAGAGCCACTGGACCTGGCTTGGGTTTCTGAAAGCCTCAAAGTCTATCCCTAGTGACATACTTCCTTCAGCAAGACCACCTCTACTCCAACCAGGCCAACTATTCTAATTCCTCTCGGGTAGCACCACTCCCTAATGATCAATCATTCAAATATATGAGCCTATGGGGGCCATTCTTATTCAAACTACCATGTACTCCCATCAACAATGGATGAGTGTTCTCCTTACTCCACATCCTCGCCAGCATGAGCTGTTACTTGTTTTATTGATCTTAGCCATTATGACAGATATAAGATGGAATCTCAAAGTAGTTTTGATTTGTATTTCCCTGGTGGCTAAGATATTGAGCATTTCTTTAAGTATTTCTCAGTCATTTGAGTTTCTTTTATTGAGAATTCTCTGTTTAGATCTGTATCCCATTTTTAAATTGTTTTATTTGGTTTTTGGTATTTAGTTTCTTGAGTTCTTTATATATTTTGGATATTAGTTCTCTACCAGATGTGGGGGTTAGCAAAAATCTTTTCTCATTTTTTGTTCTATACATTTAATATTTTTATTATTATGTGCTGAGGGATCTTTCTTTTCTGGTCCAGTTTATTTAACGTTCTGTATGTTTCTTGTACATTGACACCTAGTTCCTTCTTTAGGTTAGGAAATTTTTCTTCTATGACTTTTTTGAAAATATTTTCTGTGCCTTTGACCTGGGTTTCTTCTCCTTCTATTCCTATTATTTTTAGATTTGGTCTTTTCATAGTGTTCCATATTTTCTGGATGTTTTGTGTTAGGAGTTGTCTTAGATAGAACATTTTCTTTGACTGATGTATCTATTTCTTCTATTGTATATTCAACACCTGAGATTCTCTCTTCAATCTCTTGTATTCTGTTGGTGAAACTTGTCTCTGTAGTTTGTTTGGATTCTAAATTTTTCATTTCCGGAATTCCCTCAGTTTGGGTTTTCTATTGATTCTATTTCCCTTTTTGGATCTTGAATGGCTTTATTTGTTTACCCCCAACCCATTATTTGTTTGTGTTTTCCTGGATTTCTTTAAGGGATTCATTAATTTCTTCTTTAAAGACCTCTATCATCTTCATACAGGCCATTTTGGTATCTTTTTCTTGTGCTTCAGCTCTATTGGAATAGTCAGGGCCTGCTGTGGTAGGGTTGCTTGGCTCTTGTGGAGATATATTGCTCTAGCTGTTGATTGTGTTTTTATGTTGCTTTCTAGGCATCTGGTTTTGTGGTGATTATAGGTGTAGGTGTTTATTTCAGGTTTTGTCTTTGTTGGGTGGACATTTTGTTCCTTGGTTCCTGTTTCCCTGGTTTGCTTAGCTGGTGTGTTCTCAGGGAACCCTGCTGGTGTTAGAGGATGGGATAATGGGATAAATTTGTGGAAGGAAGGTTGTAGGAGAATGTCTTTGTGATCCATTAGGGGATGGGGTAAGAGAGGAAAGGGAGCCTACAGCAGGTGTTCTGCTACAGAGTTGGGGATGGGACTAGGGGGATTTGGAGTGGAGGAATAAAAGGAGATGTGAAGGTCTATAGTCAGCACACAACAGAAAACTCATAAAGACAAAATTGAAAACCATACTATATAAGGAAAAGATTTGAAAGGTAAAACAAACAAACAAACAAATAAAACAGTAAAACAAATAAACAAACAAAACCCTGCCCAGGCAAAGCATTATGAGACAAATCCCTCCAAGAATACCATTGAGTTAGTTTTCTGTTGTTCATCTACTCCTGGGCATGGAGCCTGGCCTTAATTGTGATCTGTATATCCAGTGAGAGTCTATTAAAGAAAACTAATTTTCCTTTGTGGGAAGTTATCAATTAGTGATAGCTTCTGGGTTAAGGATGGGGGCTTGTGTTACTTCTCCTCTCAGCAATGGGGTCCCATCTGACTTAGACCTTGAAGGGCCTGTGTGTGCTGCTCCAGTTTCTCTGAGTGTGACACTTCTGTTAGATATGGAAAACGTAGCTTCCTTGGAGTAATCTATCACCTCTGGCTCTCAGAGTCTTTCTGACTCCTTCTCCATGGAGCTCTCTTTTGGAGACATAACATTTAGACTCTCACTCTCTGCACATTGTACAGTTGTGGGTTTCTCTATTTATTACTATATGCTGAAAAGAAGAAGCTTCTCTGATGATGGCTGAACAAGACACTGATCTATGAGTAGAGCAGAATGTCATTAGGAGTCATTTTATTGCTATGTTCCTTTAGCAGAACAATAGTGCATGGTTTCCCCCTAGATCCGTGGCCAATCAAGTCTGAGATTATTGACCACCTGAGCAATGTCAGGCATGGGTTCCACTTCATGGAACGGGCCTTACTTCCAATCAGACAGTGGCTGGTTGCTCCCATCATGTCTGTGCCACTATTGCATCAGCCTATCTTTCAGACAGGTCACCATTGTAGATTGCAGGGTTTGTAGCTAAGTTCATGTTTACCTTTCTTTTATGGTACCATGCAGAATACCTTCCATGAACACTAGTCAGTAGGGATGAAGGTACCAAGTAGAGAGCAGCTCAACTTCTGCATGTTCACTGAGTTGTGCAGGTGCTGTCTTTGGCAACAGGGCCTTATCATTGGTTTGTGGGGAGCAACCAATATCTTTGACAGTAGTCTGAGTTGTTTGGAGGTTTCCATAGGGGCCCTCTAGCCAGTAACTCAATTCAACGTAACCCATTCCCAGCACTGGAGGTTTCATTTGGCAGTAAGGGATGTCTAGTAAGTGCCTTTGTTGCCCCTGTTATTTGGGAGTTCAATTTATATTTTTTCATATATGTATATATTTGAAGAAGCTTCTACTGTATTATGTTTGCATACAACCCCTTAAATGGCCTTTAGTTTTAGCTGTCCCTCCCCGTATTCCCTCCCTTACCTCTCCTCCCCCTCTACCCCCTTTTATGCTCCAGTTCCAGTCCCCCTACCCCTGTCCATCCATCTCCTCCACCTCTACCCCCTTTTATGCTCTGGTTCCAGTCCCCCTACCCCTCTCCATCCATAACTATCTATTCTATTTTCCCTTCCTAGGGAGATCCATCCCTCTCCACTAGTCCCTTACTCTATCCCTAACCTCTTTGGTTATACAGATTGTAGCCTGCTTATTGAAGTCTTAATAGCTAACACCCATATAAATGAACACATACTATATTTGTCTTTTTGTGTCTGGGTTGTCTCATTCAGGATTTTTTCCCTAGCTCCATCCATTTACCTGTGAATTTCATGATTTTTTAAATAGCTGAATAATATTCCATCATATAAATGTGCCACATTTTCTTTTTCCATTCTTCTGTTGACAAACATCTAAGTTGTTTCCAATTTCTGGCTATTATGAATATAATAGGAATAAATATGGTTGATCAAGTGCTTCTATAGTAGGATGTAGAGTCCTTTGGTTCTATGCCCAAGAGTGGTATAGCTGGACCTCGAGGTAGACCTATTCTCAGCTTTCTAAGGATACACCACACTGATTTCCATAGTGGCTGTAGAAGTTTGCACCCCAACCAGCAATGAACTAGTGTTCCCCTTATCCTACATCCTTGTCAGCATGATTTGTCATCTGTTTTATTGATCTTGGCCATTCTTACTGGTGAATGATGAAATCTCAAAGTAGTTTTGATTTGCATTTCCATGATAAATAAGGGTGTTGAACATTTCTTTTAGTGTTCCTCAGCCATTTGTGTTTCATCTTTGGAAAACTCTTTGTTTAGAGTAATGAATAATAAATGCTGCTATATGGCAAAAACAACACCATCATTCAGACAGGTTATAAATGGGAAAAGATTTTTAGCAGTTATTCATAAAGTTAGTAAAGCATGGAGGAGGAGGGAGGGGAATAAGGAAATATGGGGAGAGGCATATTCCTACAACCCACCAAGTGCCAGAATTACACACATTCATGTGCCCTCACAGCTACCTTATCACTCAAGTAAGGAACTCTATACCCAGATATTTCCTGGGGTCCTCTTTTCTATCTCTGGCAACATGAGCTCAGTTCACACATTTGTCATTGTCTACTCAGACTCTTGGAATGGTTTTAAGAAGATCTCCCTTGCTATAGGCTCATCAGCTTGATTGTTGCCCAGAGAACATAGATTATGCCTCTCCTCTGCTTAAAATCATCACCCATTTCCACTTTTCTTACAGAAAATAATCAGACTTCTTAGGTATTAATGTCATGACAGATTGATTTCAAGTGATCCTAGCTTTCCAGTCTTATGTTCTGTATCTAGACAACCAGTTTTCTAAATTAAAATTTTTTCAAAGACCTAACACCAATAATCCTCAATTTATTTCAAAAATAGAAACTGAAGAAACATTTCAAAGCTCTTTTTGTGAAGCTACTATTATGCTGATACTCAAAACACAAAGACTTAACAAAAAAGAAAATCATAGACCAGTTTCTATTAAGAACATAGGTGAAAAAAATTCTCAGTTTGCTAACCAAATTGAAGAACACATCAAAAAGATTATCCACTATGATCAAATTGGCTTCATCCCAGAGATGACTCAGTATATGTAAGTCAATAAAAGTAATCCATCACATAATCAGACTGAAGGACAGAAACCACAGGATCATCTCATTAGATGTAGTAAATGCCTTTGACAAAATACCCTTCATGATGAAAGTCCTGGAGAGAGTAGGATATGATGGATTCCTCTCAACAAAATAAAAGCAATTTATAGCAAGCCCACAGCCACTATCATCCTAAGTAGAGAGAAACTCAAACCATTTCTACTAAAATCAGAAACAAAACAAGGATGTTAACTATCTTACTATCTGTTCAATATAGTACTTAAAGTCTTATTTAGAACAATAAGACAATTGAAAGAGATTGGGGGATACAAACTGGAAAGGAAGACATCAAAGTATCTTTATTTCCTGGAGACTTCTATAACTGATAAAAAAGCTTCAGAAAAATAGAAGGATACAAAATTAACACACAAAAATCAGTAACCTCCCTATATACAAATGACAAACAGACTGAGAAAGATATTAGGGAAAAAACACCTTCCAGAATAGTCTCAAAAAGTATCTTTGAATAACTTTAATGAAACAAATGAAAGACATGTGTAATAAATACCTTAAGATACTGAAGAAAGAAATTGAAGAAGACATCAGAAGATGAAATGATATCCCTTGCTCATGGGTCAGTAGGCATAATATAGTGAAAATGGCCATCCTACTTGTGTGGTTTGAATAGACTTGTGTGGCCCCTATAGACTCACATGTTTGAATGTTTGGCCCATAGGGAGTGGCATTATTGGGAGGTATGGCCTTGTTGGAGGAGGTATGGCCTTGTTGGGAGAAGTGTGTTATTGTAGGGGTAGGCTTTAAGGTCTCATATGCTCAAGCTACTCCCAGTGTGGTACACAATTTACTTCCTGTTGCCTGTGGATCAAGATGTAGAACTCTCAGCTACTTCTCCAGCATCATATCTACCTGCATGCTGCCATGTTTCTGACCATGATGATAATGGACTAAACCTCTGAACTGTAAGCCAGTCCCAATTAAATGTTCTTAATTAAATATTATTTTCATCCCTTCTTCAAATTCCTCATGACCTCTACATTCTAATATATTTAAATGTGTGATTATCAGCAAGTGGCACTACTTGAGAGGGATTAGGAGGTCTGGCCTTGTCAGAGTAGGTGGGACCTTGTTAGAAGAAATGTGTCACTGAGGGTAGGACTTCAGGTTTCAAAACTCCATGCAAGTTGAGTGTCACTGACATCCTGTTGCCTGTGGATCCAGATGTAGAATTCTCAGCTACCTCTCCAGTACTATGTCTGCCTGCATACTGCCATGATTCCTATCATGATGATAATGGACTAAAGCTCTGAAACTATAAGCAAGCCTCAACTAAATGGTTTACTTTACAAGAGTTGCCATGGTTATGGTGTCTCTTCACAGCAAGAGAATACTGACTAAGACAGAAGTTGGTACCAGGGAGTGGAGTCTTGCTGTGACAAGCCTGGCCATGCTTCTTGCTGGAAGAATGTGGACTTTGGGACTTTGGAGTAGGAAAGCAGTTGAATGCTTTAAGCAGGGCTTAATGGGCCATACTAGAAAGAGCAGGAAAGACAGTGGTGCTGAGAGCTATGTAGATTATGATGGCTAGCTCAAGAGGTTTCAGAGGGGAAGAATATTAGTAAGTGGCCTAGAGACCATTATTCTGGTTTTTTGACAAAAAATCTGGCTGCTTTTTGCCCTTGTCTAAAAAAAAAAAAATCTACCCAAGGCTTAATTGAAGAGTTTGGGATTGGCAAAGGAGATTTCAAGACAGCCTAGTATTGACTGTGTCATGTAGCCACTCTTATGTGTATCTATAATGAAAAGGAGCAAGATGAGCAAGGAAAAACACAAAATGTACAGTTTAAGGAGAAAAGGAGCACCAGGAAGTATAATGGAGCTCGGTCCTGGGCTCAAGGAGATAGAAAATTTAAAGAAAAGCCTGATGTTAAATGGAATAAAGGGAGTGGTAACCTCATGGCAAGATTCTGTTCAGCTAACCTTCCAACTTGTGAAAAGGAATTTAAAAAATGCTCAACAGTGAAGGAAGTCATCAAAAACAGAAAGCTGATGAAAATGTAGTTGAACAAGGGGGCCAAGTTCCAGTCCTAGCAAGCAGAAAAACTAGGAAGCTTTGGCCATGTAGTTCTGCCTTTACAGTCAAGGATTCAAGAAAGGAGTTATGGAATCTTCCTCGTGGCTAAGGGGAGCCACTGAGACCAGGCATGTGTCTGGGGTGTCCCTATATAGAGGTCCAGAGTGGCCATTGTGTGAAGCTGTGAAGGTGAAGCCTGGATTGCCTTGAAGACCCTAAAATGTTGGAGATGCCAGAACCATAGGATATGCAGTAGTTTGAAAGAAAATGATGCCCAAAGAGAGTGGTACTATTAGCAGGTGTGGCCTTGTTGGAGCAAGTGTGGTTTTGTTGGAGTAAGTGTATCATTGTGGAGGTGGCCTTTAAGGTCTCATATATGCACAAGATACCTCCTAATGCCTCAGACCACTTCCCATTGCCTTCAGGATTTAGGGCTCTCAGCTACTTCTCCAGCACCATGTCTGCCCGAAAGCCTTCATGTCCCACCATTATAGTAATGGGCTAACCTCTGAATTCTAAGAAGTTACAGTTAATCCCAATTAAATGTTTTCTTTTATAAGAGTTGCCATGGTCATGGTGTCTCTTCATAGCAATAGAAACATTAACTAAGACAGAAGTTGACACCAGGGACTGAGGTATTTCTGTGATAGGCCTGACCATGTTTTTGTTGGAAGGAATATGGACCTTGGGACTGTGGATTAGAAAAGCAGCTGAATACTTGTGCTGCTTAATGGTCAATACTAGTAGAAGCATGGGAGACAGTGGTGCTGAATGTGATTTGATGAACTGTGGGGGCAGGCACAAGAAGTTTCAGAGGAGAATATTAATATGTGACCTGGAGATTATTCTTGTGATATTTTGGTGAGGAGTGTGGCTGCCTTTTTTCCTCGTCCAAAAAGTGTACCTGAGGCTAAAGTAAAGAGATTTAGATTAATTCCATTGGCAGAGGAAATCTCAAAACAGTCTAGTATAGACTCTGGTAGTTCTTAGTGGTACCTCTATTGAAGATATATAATGAAAAGGAGTAGCCTAAGCAGGGTAAAAGATCAAATGTAATATTTGAGGGAAAAAAAGAGGACCAGAAAGTGGAATGGAGCTAGGTCCTGTATTCAAGGAGATAAACAGATTAAGAAATGGAATAAAGAGAGTGGTGACCTCAGGGCAAGATCCCACCCAGATAAATTTCCAACTTGCGAAAAGGAATTGAAAAAAAAAATTCTTAGAGCTGAATGTGGTGGTGTACACCTTTATTCCCAGCACTGGGAAGGCAGAGGATGGTAGATCTTTGAGTTTGAGGCCAGCTTGGCCTAGAGATCCAGTTTCAGGACAGCCAAGCTTAGGCAGGTTAGGAGACAAAGCTGGTGAAAATGTAGTTGAATGAGGGGCCATGTTTCAGCCCCAACAAGCAACAGAACTTGGACACTTCAGCCACGTATTTCTGGAGTTAAGGATAGAAGAAAGGGGCTATAGAATTTGCCTCCATGTCTAAGGAAAGCCACTGAGGCCAGGTGTGTGTCAGGGGTCTTCCTAAAAGGAGGCCTAGAGAGGCCATTGCCTGAAGCTATGAAGTTGAAGTCTGGATTGCCTTGGAGGCCCCAAAATGTTGGAGATGCCAAAGCTTTGGCATACCTGCCAAGGAAAGCTGCTAACAGGGAGTGGAACCAGCTCAAGAGAGAGAAGTGTTGCAGGGAACAGAGCTGAAAGGAGTTGGAGATTTGAAGAGCTTTTTGACATCAGACAAGGAGATGCAGAGTTTGGAGCTTGCCCAGCTGGTGTTTGGTCTTGCTTTGCTCAAGCATTTCTTCACTGTGTTCCCTTTAGAATGATAATATATATTCTGGGCCATTGTATATTGGAAGTATATGATCTGCTTTTTCATTTTTATTTTTACAGGGTTTATAGTTAAGAGGTTGCTTTGAGTCTCAGAAGAGACTTTGAACTTTGGATTTTCAAACAGTGTTGATACTGTCTTAGACTATGGGGACTTTTGAAGTTGGACTAAATGCATTTTGCATTCTGATACGGCTAAAGTCTATGGGGGCCAGGGGTTAGAATACGGTGGTTTGAAGGAGAATGATTCCCATAGGCTCATATATCTGAATGCTTGGTCATCAAGGAGTAGCACTACTTGAGAGGGATTAGGAGGAGTGGCCTTGTTGGAGTAGGTGTGGCCTTGTTGGAAGAAATGTGTCACTGGGTGTGGGCTTTGAGGTTTCAAAAGCCCAAGCCAGGTCCAGTGTTGCTGTCTTCCTGCTGCCTGTGGATCTGGATATAGAATTCTCTGCCACCATGTATGACTGCGTGCTGCCATGCTTCCTGCCATGATGATAATGGAGCAAACCTCTGAAACTGTAAGTCAGCCCCAATTAAATGATTTCTTTTATAAGAGTTGCTGTGGTCATGGTGTCTCTTCACAGCAATAGAACATTGACCAAGACAGGTTCTTAATGAGCTATTGAGATTCTGTTTGCTCTTAAACTGTCCTGCTGTTCTAACTGGTGTGTGTGTGTGTGTGTGTGTGTGTGTGTGTGTGTGTGTGTGTGTGTGTGTGTGTGATAGATTCTCACACCCACTGTCACCTTTTGCTGCTGGTGATTTTGTTTTTGTTGCTTTTGATTGCTAATGCTGTGTCCTTTATCTGCTACCCCTGCAAATTTCTGTTCCTTTCCTTACAACACCTCTTCCTCCTGACTGTTGACAGTACAGCTTAGTCTCTTTTTTTGCCACTTTTGTTTTTATTAAGTTTTATCTCATATAATATATTTTGATCATGTTTTCTTCTGGAGATGGAAAGATTATAAGAGCCAGAGGTGATGAGTGACTCCAAGGGAACTGTATCTTCCAGAAAAAGCAGGACTGATATGTGTATGATTTCAAAGAGACTGTGGCAGCTTACCCAAGACCTGCACAGATTCTAGCTAGATTGGGTCTCAGCACTGAAGGGGAAATAGACACAGGGTCCCACTCCTGCTCAAAAAGCTATCTGCAATTGATACCTGCTGTCAGAGGGAAAATTAGTTTAGTCTTTTTTAGCATACTCATCTTGAGGGTTTTGTTGTTTTTGTTTTTGTTTTTTGGTGCTAAAGGTTCAGTTGCCTTTCAATGAAAAATAGCACTGTTAGCCCTGGGTTTCTGATGCTTTGTAGATCCAGTATATGAAATAGTGAAGCACTACATCTTAAAATGTTGTGGTTCAAGGCTGTAGAGATGGCTCAGTGGTGTGTGTGTGTGTGTGTGTGTGTGTGTGTGTGTGTGTGTGTGTGTCTGTGTCTGTCTGCCTGTCTGTCTGCAGAAGAGGCTAGAAGAGGGCAACACGTCACTGGATCTGGAGTTACAGGTAGTTGTGAAGTCCTATCATGGGTGCCAGGAGCCTAACTTGGGTTCTCTGTGGGATGAACAGCAACTGCTCTTCACTGCAGAACCTTTTCTCCAACCTGACAGGTAGGGGAGGGGACACATAGAAAAGCAGAGAAGAATCACGCCCAAGACTGTGTTGCCAAGCAGTGGCTGCTGCTAAGAGGAGAGGATCAAACAAGGAGTGGGAGCAGAGGATGCTGGGGAGGTGATTGCAGTACTTCTCCATTGAATCCCTGTGGGCATTTGTCTGAGAGGAGCTAGTGGGGACTTAGGAATTTGGAGCCCATTTTAGTGCTGATCTCCAATCTGTCAAGAGCAACCCAAGAATGAACCCAGCTTCATTTGAGGGTGGGACTTATTTTTATACTAGTTACCTGTGGCCTTTGTGCAACTGCTTGATGGCCCAGAAGTCTCAGCAGGCTTCCTTCTTTTTTGTTGACCTAAAATCTAAAATCCTTCTGATGCTTGACTGACTTCTAACTACTCTGTTCCAGAGTTTCACATTCCCATGCAACACTATCCACACTGAAGTGTCTGGGAATGGTGCCTGTCCTGTGTGGTTCACCAGCCCTGGGATCATTGGGAAGTGGTGTTGGTCGGGGTACAGGCATCGCAGGAAAGATATGTCTCTGAATCAGGACACTGCCATTTGTGAGTTTGTGCCTTAGTATTCACCTCTAGAAAATGGGGATAATAATGGTACCTCTCTCCCTCTGACCTGTCAGGAGTTTGCAATGGCTGAATGTAGAAAAAACCTCTGAAGTAGTTCTTGGCAAGTAGTGTTGTACTTTGGATAAATATTCTTGGAAGTGCCACATGGTAAAAGTTTGGTCCCCAGTCCCTGGTGCTGTTGGGAGGTAGTAAGGTCTTTAAGAAGCAAGTTTAGGGGTGTCAAATCCTTTGACACTGTGACACAATGTTGTCATTTACAAATGTGTTGGTCTGTCTGAAGCCCAGAGGCCGTAGGCATGACACCCAGTAGTAGATGGTCTTCTGGTCATGGAGTACCATGAATAGAATAATCAGACCCTAGCCTCCTCTTTCTCTCTTTGTTTCTCAGCTGTGGTGGGAAACCTGCTTCTCCTCACAATCCCCACCATGATGTTCTGTTTTGTTGCAGGCCTAAAATGGCAGAACCAATGAATGATGGACAGGCTAAAACCTCTGAAACCATGAGCCCCTTTCTCCTGATAAGTGTCAGTATTCTTATGGGTATTTGTTATAGTGAGGGGGAGTGACAGATACATGTACTAAATGCTTGAAAAGCAAAGCTACTATTTGGGTGGCCTATTCCATGCCACATACATTGTTACTTCCAATACACTGCTTGCTACTTGAGAGCCAGTTGTTACTATTCAGTTGGCTACAGGGACACACACACACACACACACACACACACACACACACACACAGGTATATAGCAGAGGTATGTGAGTAATTTATTAGCAAAGTTTGTTTAAGGTTAATTATATCCTCAAATTTCAAAATTACCTGTGATTTTGATGACTGTCTGCTTTATGTTAGTTTGTAGAATGTGACGGAATTCACAGGCAGATGGACATTATTCTGATGGGATAATTGGTGTTGCTTGGACTGATTCTACTTCTAGATTGTAAAGTGACCAATCTATAATTCTGCTGGAAAGATGAGCATCCCACCTTCCTCCTTCTGAGCTGTGGACTCTGCCTCTGATCAATGGGACAGGTTTCATTCTCAAATGAGTTAACCTCAGGGTTTCCCTTGTTATGCCCGCCACATACCAGCATTGCTCCGAAGCAGGAGTTAGCTCAATGTTGAGCTCTTCTGTGTCATGTTAAAGACATTCAGAGCCGCCGGGCGGTGGTGGTGGTGCACACCTTTAATCCTAGCACTTGGGAGGCAGAGACAGGCAGATCTTTGTGAGTTCGAGGCCAGCCTGGTCTCCAAAGCGAGTTCCAGGAAAGGCGCAAAGCTACACAGAGAAACCCTGTCTCGAAAAACAAAAAACAAACAAACAAAAAAAAAAAACAAAAAACTTTCAGAGCCAACCTGAAATAAACTCAGTGAGATCTCCTCTACATTGTATTGACAGTTGGTTGCAAAGGTGGCTGACTCAGATTTGTAAGTTAATGTTAATTATGGAACGATGTCAGAGGCAGCACAATGAATGTCTTTAACCCATTTTTAAAAAGCAGGTCAGATTCAGCATCTGGAGGATAATTTGTAATTTAGTTGAAAATAATTGACCAAGTTTGACGTGGAATAAAATAAACGGGTCAGGGCTATTCTATGTCTAAAAATTTTAGGTAAATTAATTTAGCCGAAGACTTTTACTAGCTATCCTTTCCCACTAAGTCCAAGAAAGTGGCTGGTTTTTGTTTTTCTAGACCTCATGTTTGTCTTGCTGGAAGAAGACTGTGCTAGCCTGGCATGGTGGCACAGGTCTTTAATCCAAGTACCCAGGAGTCAGAGGCAAGAGGATCTCTGAGTTCCAGGCCAACCAGAACTACATAGAAAGACCCTGTCTCAAAAACAAACGAACAAACAAACAACAAAACCAAACCAATAAAATAAAAAGAAGATTTCTAAACCATTTATTTGGAAATACATTCAAAAGTGGTAGTTTCTACCATAACAAGTAAGACTGGGAAACTATTTCAGAAGGAACACAGACCGTAGCAAGTGTTTGAACTTACCTTTTGCTGAAGAAGAAAGGTGAGTTACTTAAGAGGCATTCCCCAGCTGGAGACCCTGAAGGAAGATTAATGTGCAAGTGATGTGATCACCATGGTAACCAGGGGGACTAGTGAGCAGGAGTGGGTAAGAAGCAGATGGGAGAGTCCAGGGCCAGTCTCTCTCTGACACTTTTGAGAGCTCTGCACCATGGGTTTGTTGTGGTGTATCCACCAGAGAAGACTGTTTGGACTCAGGTTTAAGCCAATACAAAGTCTATATTAGCCACTGGTGACTCCATTGGGTGTTCAGAATCCCAGTGCAGCCCTGAGCCTTTCTCAGGGTGAGCTTTAAAGCACAAAATCCATAACCTGAGTTGACATGCTTCAGTTAACAAGAACAGCTAACCAGAAGCATAATCGCAGAAGGCAAAAATGCTTTTAGAGACTTCCCCAGGACTATGGGGTATTAGGTTTTTGTTTTCATTTTTCCAGGTGGTGTTGTTTACATGCTGAGTTTCATGGCCTGTGAATGGTACTTCCATAATGGAGTCAGTTGTGCTAAAGTCTGAGGGCCTGTTACAGGTTGTGGCCCAGAGTTGTCCCAACCTTTCATTTTCCAGTCCCTGTAGCCATTGGTTAAGGACTGATAAGGAAAGAGGAAGACTTTGGGGCCACAAAGCCCCAGAAACTTCCAATTTCCACTGATGCAAACAAAGGAGACTCTGGTAGCAGATCAAAAAATCCTTACATGTTTCACATTGAAGACAAAACCCTGGGAAGGTCAGGACCCCCTCAAAACGGTAAAGAGGGGACTGAGAAGACCTGGGCAAAACTCAGAGAAGAACAGAAAGATGGTGCCTGGGCTCTGCACTTTCTCCCTGCCTTCTCACCTTTCCAGTCAAGAGTGGACGAGGTGGGGCTCAGATAGCATCTGAACATGAGGCTAGCCACACTGTCTCCGGAAGTTCAGCATGGTCAGGAGTGGGGACAGCATTTCTGAGTCACGTTTCTCTTCTGTGTGGAAGGAAAGATGTGTAGCACTCGTGGACTGCACTAGGTTGAGGGTCAATAGGTCATCAGGCCTGTGGATCTCAGGTGGGTTTCCTTGTGTCTGTTGTGAGAACCAAGGATGAGAAAACAAGCTGTTGGCCAGGGAAGGTTGTGAGGTCCTAAGGTCATGTGGGGTTTTTGTGGAAGGCATTACTAGACCATCTCCAAGGCCTGGTTCTCTTCTCATCTTTGTTTATCGCCTTCTGTTTGGAAGGCTCTCTTAAAAGGAAATATTTCTTAACTAATTAAATTTGGTCAGTTTTATTTGGGCTAAGCCAAACAAAACATGATTTGAAAATTGGGCAGCACTCAATAGAACCAAGCAGGTTCTGAGAACTCTAGCCAGAAACATTATCAGACAGTATCTATAGAAAGGGAGGGATGAGAAATAGAGACTCTCATAACTGACTTCAACTTCCCTAGTTAATTGTTTATAGCTTTGGTACTTACCGGACTCGGGGCCTCTGCATCCAAGCGGTGATCAGTAGCTACGATTAAACTTTATACTGGTTTGGTCTATTGGGCTCAGCAAAGGTGTCAAGTTCAAATCCAAGGCCTCCCAAATATTTTTTTTCCCCTTCTGGTTTTTCACGACAAGGTTTCTCTGTGAAACAGTCATGGCTATTCTGGATCTCACTCTGTAAACCAGGCTGGCCTTGATCTCATAGAGATCCACCTGCCTCTGCCTCTGCCACCACTACCTGGCTTTCAAATCTTAAGAGTGTTCTGTTCTCAAGAATGTGAAGGACTTGGGCAAAGTCTAGAGGAATGGTACTTCCATAAAAGCCAAAGAAAATGAATACTCTGGCCTTAAATTCAAGGGCAAGAGATAAAGTACACCTTAAAAATCAGAGGAAGAGGGACCAAACTGACCATGGTTCTAGGCGCAGAGTCAGTGCATCTTCCTGTAGGCTCCCTTTCTGTCTGCTTTGGGGCCTAGTAAAAGAGACGTGAGCAGGAGAGTGGTGCTGGTCAGTTTTTATTGTCAGTGTGACACAGCCTCGAGTCACCTGGGAAGAGGGACCCTTAACTGAGTAATTGCCCATATCAGATTAGCCTGTGGCCATGTCTGTGGGGAATTGTCTAGATTCCTGACTGATCTAGGAAGGCCCTCCCTACTGTGGGCAGACCATTGCTCAGGCAGACAGGTCTGAGATGTATAGAAAAGCTGTCTGGGAGTGAGCCAGTGTTTCTCTAGACTCCTGTGGTTTCTGCTTCAGTTCCTGCCCTGACTTTCCCTGTGATGAACTGCAACCTGGGAACCTATGCTGAAATAACTCCCTTCTCCAAGCTGTTTTTGGTGATGGTGTTTATCACAGCAACAGAACCCAAACCAGAAGAATGGCTGGTGAATGCTGAGGCTGGCAGAGCTGTGCACTGAGGTGAGTGGCAACGTCTCCGTGTCCATTTGTGCGAAGCCTTCCCTTTCTAGTTGACTTTGGGTTACACTCCTAAGATGGCGACCCATGCTTTGACTGGTTTCATGGAGAACTGTTCTACCATGTCCCCACTTATCCAATGTTTCATTTCCTCAGGGCTCTGATAGCAGCTGGCTGTCTCTCTAAATGATTAATGGAAGATATTAGTCCCTTCTCTCAAGCTCTTGGCTTAATGTGCTTCTGTTCCCAAGGTTGTTTCCAAAAATAATTAACGTCTTTAATTTTATTTTAGACAGTATCTTGCTCTGTAGACCAGATTGATCTCAAAGTCACAATCTCCCTGCCTTAGCTTCCCCGAATGTTGGGAATTACAGGCTTGTGGGGAGGAATTACAGGCTTGCTTGGGATCCTTGTTTTCTTACTGTAAACGCACCTCAGCCTTTTGGAAAATATGTGTGTAGAAAAAGAAAGAAAAGACCAGTCATTCTGTGGTGCAGGGACATCGTTGTTTGAATTTTGGTTGGAGTCTTTCTCCTCTTTTTATTAAGACATAGATATTGAAAATAGATTGATACGCTAAATTTATTTGCACTTTAACAGGATTTTGGAGGTAGGAAAAGTTCTAACCCAAAGAACTGAAGGCATCCCATCAGGGTTTGTGTTTTCCCTTCTGCTTGCCATGGAGAGAAATGAGCTTGCTCAATGGTCAGAGGATATTTTCTTGGTTTTTAGTAAATTGAAATTATTAGCCTCTGTTGTGCAGCCTGGGACTAGGCTCAAATGTTGCTTGTATGCTTTACAATTCAGATAGCACAGCAGACATTTAAAAAAAAAAAAAACAAACAGGAAAAGTGAAGTCTGGCTTAATCCTGGAGTGGATTCCTAGTGGGTTTTGTTGTCTGAACAGGAACATGAGTCATTGTGTGTTCCCTGAGAGCTGAGGCCCATCAAATTTCTTACCCATTAAGGTTCTGGTAAATCTCCAGATTTGGAAACCCATAGACCAATGTTTTGTCTTTTTGTGGATGTTTAAATTAAGTACTCAAGGCACAGACTGGCATGTATCCCAGGCTGGGTTCCTGTGCTGGCTAATGTTAGCCATCTTGACATAAGCCAGACTCATTTGGGAAGACAACCTCGCCTGAGAAAATGCCTCCACCAGATTGGCCCATGGGCAAGCCTGTTGTGTATGTTCTTAATCAGTGATTGACATGGGGAGGTTGGACCATTACAGTTGGTCCCACTCCTGGGCATGTGGTCCTGAGATGTATAAGAAGCCAGGAAGCACAAACCATGAGGTGCAGGCCAGTAAGCAGCACCCCTCTATGGCCTCTGCATTGATCCCTGCACTGCTTGAGTTCCTGCCCTGACTTCCTTCTATGATCAACTGTGACATGGAAGTGAAATAAACCCTTCCCTCCCCAAGTTGCTTATGGTCATGGTGTTTTATCACAGCAGTAGAAACCATAACAGACATAGTTCTTCAGGAAGCAGCTCTACGATGGAGTACAGTAAGAAGGCTTACTGTGAAGTCCCCAGGAGAATCACCAGTGGAAATGGGTCAGGGCAGAAATTGAGTTGCAATGCATGCCTCAAGGCCTTGACCGACCTCCACGACCTCCACAGGACTCTGAAGTGGGAATGGCTTGCTAGTGTTGACTATTGAACTCAGATGGTCTAACCTTTGTGTTCCTTTTCCTTTAACTCCTCCTTCCTCTGTGAAGAGAGATGGACTGCCTCTGGTGGGTGTGACCTTGGGGCAGGCAACTCTTCAACTAGGAGAAACCCTAAAGGAGTTCACAGATGTTTGGAGTAAGTGGTTCGTTCCATGGTCAGAGAGCTGGGCTCTTCATCTGCTGGGGAGACTGGGGAACTTGAAAATGGGTGCAGGTAATGGCCAAAGGTGTTCCAGTTTCATTCATAGGTGTACTGTGCAGGTCTAGCAGAACACATTTCTGGTGGACTCTGGAGATAGTGTCCTATTTAGACACACTCTGGTATAGAGAGAAGGCAATATCTTAGTTGCAGCCTGGCTTACTAGGTGCCATGGCTAATGACTTATGACAAATAATGCACTCTTGTGTCTCAGTGACTCACATACAAAGTGGAGATAAATGCAGTAGGCAAGCTGCCTGCAGACGGTCTGCCTGCTGGCTCTCTCAGGACTCTAGTTATGCCTGCTGGCTTGGCCTGATAGAATTATTAATAACTCTCACTTGCCTCTCCATGTGTCCCCATCTACATGTTCATCAATGGTCTCATCATTATAATTCTCATAGTTTTTTCCTTCCTTGTTAATTCTCTGATTTTCTTGAAGGGCAAAGCTTCCAACATTAGCATCAGAAAATGGAAGGACCAGTGATTGGTACTCCAGAAGGCCCGTGTGCTTGCTGATGCTGAGCTGATGCTGACCAGAGTCTCAGTTCCTACCAAATGGCTTTCCCTGGATGCTGTCACAACAGCTTGCCTTGCTTGTCCGCACTCAGCACTCGTTCCCAGAACACTCAGGGCAGTGGAGAGGCATGTTAGTGAGGGTGCTGGCGTCATGGTGTTTCTCTCTTTGGGTACAAAGAGCCAGCGGGACACTGAAGTGGATTTGGATGATTAAAGACTTAAAAATAAATTAGGAAAAGATTCATGCACTCCAAAAGTGGGACTAGTAATTCTGTCTGTCTGTGGAGTTATGAGAATTGAATGCAGCTTGTGTGGAGCACAGAGCACAGTGCCTGGCGTGTCTTACCGTCAACAGTTTTTGCTTACAGTAACTAGTTTCAGATTATCAGAAGCTCCTGGTGTTGGTAATTGTGACCCTCCAATTTTAGTCTGGGTCATCTCCTGGCCTCATAACCAGTTCCCACAGCCTATTGGACTTTTTTTTTTTTTTTAAATCAGGTTCCAACTAATCCCATAGTCAACATTGATCTCATTGCCTCATCCTAGGTTCTTTAGACTTACCATCTCCCCAGTCAGACTTGTATTTACTTCAGTCTCCTACCTGGTATCTTTGGAGGTATCTTTCCTGCTCTTTCTTACTTCTCAGATTCTAGGGTTCTCACCACACCTGCCTTGTTGATTCTGTCTCCCGAAGAATTTCTTTTTCTTTTCTTTTCTTTTTATACAAGAAGAAACATTTATTAGGGACCCAGTGGAGTTCTGCAATGCTGAATTTTCTTAAAGCTATAATATTAGGCAGGGGCCTGTTTTCATATGCTTTTTTTTTTAATTTAAAAGTTTTTTTAATTTTACATACCAACCACAGTTCCCCCTCCCTCCCCTCCTCCCACTCTGCCTCACCTTCCCCCTACTCCACCCCCCCCCCATCCACTCCTCAGAGAGGGTAAGGCCTCACATGAGGAGTCAATAAAGTCCGGAATATCAAGTTGAGGCAGGACCAAGCCCCTCCCCTCTGCATCAAGGCTGAGCAAGGTGTCCCTCCACAGGGAATGGGCTCTAAAAAGCCAGTTCATACACCAGGGACAGATCCTGGTCCCACTGCCAGGGGCCCCACAAGCCCTTTTCTCTCTTTATTTTGGCTGCCTTGTGTCAGTTGACTCTTTTATGTGTACAGTGCTGAGATCCAAACACTGAGCCTTGCAAATGCCAGGCAAGCATGCTACCGCTGTGCTACATGCTCACATGCTCCAGTCCCCATGCTCACCTCTGAGCTCAACTTCCCTTTCCAGATGTTTGCTAGGGAGATTTTCCCAAACTATGACCATACTGTTACTCAAGTGAAATCTCATCTAGCTCATTGCTTCCAGAAGAAGTAAACTCCTCAGGCTGTGTATGTTGTGTGTTATGGGGTGTGTTGTGGAGTGTGTGTTGTGGTGTTTGTCATGTGTCATGTGTCGTGTGTCATGTGTTGTATGTGTGTGTATTGTGTGTGTCTCAAAAAGAGACAGACGGGGCAGGGCAGGAGGGGGGCGGGGGAGGGGGAGATTTGAGTTTTCTCTCATTTCCAGCCTCCTCTTTTGCCACATCCCTGATATGCTGTGATCTATCCAAAGTTACACACACATTTGCTTTTGTATCATGAGTTGCTTCTACTTTTCTCTTTTCCTTGGAAAATCTCCATTGTCTCCAAAGGTAGTTAAAAGGCTCTGATGTGCTGCTTTTTACACACAGCATTTAAAAACATTAAAGAATGTGTCCTTAGAAAATAGACTGTGTCAAGGCTGGATGGCACCATGAACTCTGAGTTCACATATCACTCCTTGAGACTATTGGAAATCCAGTGCAGGCATAGCCATTCTCTCCACCTCTTCTTTCTTTCTTTCTTTCTTTCTTTCTTTTTTTTTAAACAGGTCTCTATTATTCATAAAATTAAAACTTATTTTTCTTTCTTTTTTTTTTTTGTTTTTTGAGACAGGGTTTTTCTGTGTAGCTTTGCACCTTTCCTGGAACTCACTCTGTAGCCCAGGCTGGCCTCGAACTCACAGAGATCTGCCTGCCTCTGCCTCCCAAGTGCTGGGATTAAAGGCATGCGCCACCACCGCCCAGCAATAAAACTTATTTTTCAACAAATACTCAATTTCTATGTCTAATTGATACCACTGGTTTTTGAGTTATTTATTACCTGCCTAACTGATAAACTTCCAAACCACTGGGATGGTGAGTTTCTTTTTCAGTTTTAACTTTATTTTTAATTGATGTATAGATGTAAGTGTTTATGGAATACATTGTGATATTTTGACACACATTTGTAATAATCTAATTAGAGTGATTAGCATATCTATCACTCTTATTTATTTATTTTTGGTTAACTTGACACAAACCTAGACATATCTGGGAAAAAGAAGTTTTGGTGGAAAAAAATACCTTCATCACATTGGCCTATAGATTAGGTCTGTAGGGATTTTCTTGATTAATGATTGATGCATAAGAACCCCATCCACTTGGGAAGGTGGGCCTATGGAAGCTAATAAGCAATGTTCCCTCTTAACCTCTATCTACTTCAGTTATTGCCTTTAGGTTCTTGCTCTGACTTTCCTCAGTGATGGACTACAAGCTGTAAGATAAAATAAATCCTTTACTCCCAAATTGATTTGGTCACAGTGTGTGGTGTTTGAATGAGAGTGGCCACCACTGGCTCATAGATTTCTATGCTTCATCACCAGTGAATGGCACTATTTGAAAGGGTTAGGAGGTGTGACCTTGATGAAGTAGGTGTGGTCTTGTTAGAAGAAGTGCGTCACCGGGGTGGGCTTTGAGGTTCCAAGAGTCTAAGCCAGGCCCAGAGGTTCTCTCTTTTTCTGCTGCCTATGGATTCTGATGTAGAACTCTCAGCTTCTTCTCTAGCACCATGTCTGCCTCCATGTTCCCTGCCATGATGATAATGGACTAAACCTCTGAAACTGTAAGCAAGCTCCAATTAAATATTTTCCTTTATAAGAGTTGCTGTGCTCATGGTATCTCTTCACAGAAATAGAATACTAAGGCCTGGTAGTAATAGAAAAGTAATTAAGATAACTATTACAGTCATTTATCATTTCTTTGTGATATAAACATTAAAATGGTCTCTTTTAGCTATTTTGAAACATACAGATTTGATCCTGATTTTAGTAAAAATACTCCAAGTTTCTCCCCATTTAAGCTGATGGGCTTGATGTAAACTGCCTTTATTATGTTGAGGTATGTCCCTGTATGCCTAATCTCTCCAGGACATTTATCACGAAAGAGTATTGGATCTTGTCAAAAGCCTTTTCTGCATCAAATGACATGATCATGTGTTTTTTGACTGTTTGTTTATATGGTTAATTGCATTTATTGATTTATGTATGTTGAACTATCCCTGCATCTCTGAGATGAAGCCTACTTGATCATGGTGGATGATCTTTTTGATGTGTTCTTGGATTCAGTTTGCAAGTATTTTATTGAATATTTTTGTATCTATGTTCATAAGGGAAATTAATAATTGTCTTCCTTTGTTGGGTGTTTATGTAGTTTGGGTATCAGGGTAACTGTGGCTTTATAAAATGCACTGGGCAATATTCCTTCTCTTATCACCAAATGAAGCATTTAGTACCAGGATTGGGTTACATCTAATTGAGTTTTGGCCAAAGGGGCCCCACAGGCATCCCCAAACAACCAAGGATGTTGCTTTCCACAAACTGACCGTAAGAACCCATTGCTAAAGACAACACCTACACGACTCATTGACCGTGGAGAACACTCTGCACCACAAAAAGAAACATAAACACCAAGACAGCCACAAACCCTTAATCTCCATGACATACTAGGGCAATGGTGGCACAAAGCTTTTGGGAGTAACCAACCAATAACTGATTTGGCTTATGGCCCACTGCAGTAGATGGAACCCATATCCAGTACTGTGTGGGTGACCAAAAACCAGAAACTATATAGCCCAGAGAACTAGGGTAAAACCAAATACTTCTGGCCTTAAAAAATATAGCAATTATGTGACTCCTAAAGACATTCTGTTATACCTATGAATCAATGCCTTGCTTACCAAGCTTCAGAGAATCTTCCTCCTGCAACAGATGGGAATAAATACGGAGGCCTACAGCCAGACATTCCACAGAGAGTGAAAAGTCCTGGAACACTCAGCCCTAAATGGGATGTCTCCATCAAATCCCTCCCCTCATAGTTTGGGGAACCCTGAGCAAGAGGAAGCAGAAAGAGTCTAAGAGCTAGAAGGGATGGAGGACACCGAGAAAACAAGGCCCTCTGAATCAACTGACCAAAGCTCATATGAATTTATAGAGACTGAAACAGCATGTACAAGCCTGTGTGGGTCTGCACTAGGTCCTCTGAGTATATATTGTGGCTTCCAGTTTAGTGTTTGCATCGGACTCCTGAGTGTGTGAACAAGTGGGTCTCTGATTCTCGTGCCTTCTCTTGGGCTCTTTTTCCTTCTTTGGTTTGTCTTGTCTAACTTTCATGTGATAGTTTTTGTTTTATCTTATTATATTTTATTTTGTTATATTTAAAAACCATGAATGAAAACCTAGCCACAAGGGTAAAGGTTAACACCTGAACTGTCATTTATACCTGCTGGGAGATGGAAAATCAGTTTTCTTCAACAGAGTGACACTGGGTATATCAACCACTCCAGGGCAGGCCTCATGTTCAGGAACAGTTGATCAACACATAACAGACTGTACTTTTTTATGCGCTTTTATTTGGTTACCGTTTGGTGGGTTTTTTTGTTTGTTTTTCTTTTTGGATATTGTTTTATTTTATTTTCTTGGATTTTTTTGGGGGGTGGGATTGTTACTGTATTGGGTTTTGTTTGTTTTTTGAGAAAACTTCAAGTTGGATGGGTAGAAGACCTGGGAGAACTTGGGGGAAGAGAAGAACATAACCAAAATGTATTTAAATTTAATTAAATAATAAAAATATAACAGAGAAAAATATTATGAGTTAAAAATAAATATATAAATTTTTACTGGCTGAACTTAGCCTACTGAGCAATAGAATACTAGTGTCTGTTCCTCTTATCTTTGTACCCATTGACCAGTGTGTCTCTTTCTCCCTCTCATCTCTGTCTGCTACCAGCCTTGGGAAAACACCACACTGTTCCACTTTTGCTGCTAAGTGAGCTTCTGTAGTATTTGTCTCTGCGTGCCTGGCTGACTTCATTTGCTGAGGTACCTCTTGAGTGGTCCCATGGGTCATGTGGTGAGCTGCTTGGTGAGTGACTCATGAGTCGCCTTTTGCTGCTGGTAAGTGAGCACCTTATGTGCTACTTGAATACTGTCTCCCTCCATGAGGGAATTATAGGGTCTAATCACAGCATCTCTGACTTCAAGATAACAATAGCTATGCCTGGAGGACAGCATTCTACAACACCTTCAATAGCTCATCTTTTGTTTATTTGAGTAGCTGTGAATTACACATTTGTCTCTCAACATTCAGCAAACTATAAGTATAAGAGTATCAGTAACTGGATTCATGATCTAACATTCAAATCAGGTAAAATCTCCCTGTAATAGGGAATTTCTATGATAAATTAAGATATTTTAGTTACATATTAGTCATAAAAATTAAGATTTCAATTGAAAGATACAGAGAAACTTCCAAAATAAACAGCACTGTGACCCTTTGGACTGGTATTGTTCATACCCTAATGGAATCCAAGTCTCGGGGGTGGGGGGAAGCAAACCATGACTTGAGGTTGCATTGACGATTCTTCAGGCTAGATGACAGCTCGGTAGAGAAAGGGTTTGAATCTCCAGAACCCAAGGGCATGCAGTAGCACATGCCTGTGATCCCAGCATCCTACAGAGATGGGAGGTCAAGACAGGAGAGGCCCCAGAAGCTCATAAGGCAGCTAGCCTGGTGTACACAGACGTGAACAAGAGAGATCCTGTCTCAAACAAAGTGGAGGCTGAAGATCAACACCTGAAGTTGTCCTACGACAAACCTGCTGTGTCCAATTGTTCTGTTGCTCTCTCTCTCTTTGACTCTCTGTCTCTGTGTCTCTTTGTTCTTGTTGTATATCTGTGTCTGTCTGTCTGTCTTTCTGTCCATCTCTCTCTTTCTCTGTCTCCTCTCTCTGTCTCTGTCTCTGTCTCTCACATGCACACACACACACATCTCTCTCTCTCTCTCTCTCTCTCTCTCTGGGCCAACCTTTGTCAACAGAGAGGGGTGGATCCTGGTGAGAGACACTGTCTCATTCTTCTAGGAGTCCCAGGCTGAGGCACAAGCAGCAGTCATTTCAGTGCTGGCTCTTGTCATCCTGGAATGGACATGTAGCAAGGGGCCAGCATGCTGGGTAGAGGGTGGTATGTAAGTGTCTAGGGAAAAGTACCAATGGCTTCTCTGGCTTCTAGTCTCATCACCCTCCCCCTGACAAGACTATCAATAACTATGGAAAGATAGAGAGCCTAGAACTTGCTATTAATGTGGCATGGCTAATGAGTGAGTAAGGAACTTTGAAAGGACACAGTGTTCTGTAACAAGATGACGTTTACATTAAAAATGATCCTGAGCTGGGGAAATTTACTAGACATGCATTTATTGAAGGAAAGAACATCGCTGCACCCATGATACAGTCTCTACTGCTTTTTTCAAAGTAGCTTGGGCTCTTTGGTAGTACACAGATTTGATTGTGCCTAAACCATCATCTGTCTGTATGCAGTTATTCAAAACTAAGCCTTCCTCTATCTGGGCTGAGGATGAATAGATTTGGTATGTGGTGACCTGGTTGTCTTTTTCATAACCATTTGTCAAAAATTATTTTCTTTGTCTCTGAGTTTAAAACTGTCCCCTGCTTAGATAGGTCAGAGGCCATACTAAAATGTTATAAATTAAATAGCTAAAAAAGTCTTTCAGGTTACTATACATTTCTTCTAGCAAACCCTTCTATAATTTTATTCAAGGAGAGGCAAACTGAGACAGTCTCTGTATTGTATTTTTATGATATATCTTTTTGATAAAATATATGCCTTTTATTTTTTATTTTTATACATTTAAAGTGATTATATGTACATATAATATAAAATTCCTAAGACAATGAAAAACAACCATTTAGTCTTCTCTACAGATATATGGAATTATTTCATCACTAATCCATTCTTCCAGAGCTGTTCCGTGTACATTAAGAATATAAGGTATATGTAATATACATATTTTAATGATTTATTTATTGTGTGCATGAGTGTGTATGCACAGGTCTGGAGATGCCAGAAGAGGACATTGGATCCCTTGGAGTTGGAGTTACAGATGGTTGTGAATTGCTCCATGTGAGTGCTGGGAACCAAATCCAGGTCCTCTGAAAGAGCAACAAGTTCTCAACTGCTGAGCCTGCAGTCTCCCCAGCCCTGTAATATATTTTGATTATAAAGACTGACTATGCTCTTTCCTATGACTTCATAGAATCATCATAATTTCCACTAACACCTTTGCATCTCCCTTTGGCTAGGGCAGGAGGGCTTTTGCCCCTTGGCACTTCTGTGACCATATAAGTTCCTTCAACTAATGAAATGTGGTAAGAAACAGCCTGTGTTATCTCTGGGTTAAAGAATAAAGCATCCTAAAGTCTCCTTTCGCTTTTCTACTTTGCTGAGGTTCTGAACTCTGCAAGGGCCCAGGCCCCTGAATGAGGAAAATATGATGTGGGGTGTATCCTGTTCCATGAATACTTGTATACTAGCAAAAAAAAAGTTTTACTGACTTGAGCTACTAGGGCATTGGGATTTTTTGTTATTGGAGAATAATTTGGACTATTGTGATTGATTATAAAGATGGCTCTATGTTAATATAAATATAGAACTACCTTGTTCTTTTTGTCAGATGCATGGAGATCTGTTATTTAGATATCCTAGGATTTATTTATGCCCATTTTCAATTACTCAGGGATATATAGTATATGGTTTGAATGAGATGCCCCCGTAGTCTTGGCCCCAAGTTGGTGGCACTGTTTGGGAGACTTAGGAGGTGTGACCTTATAGAGTAAGCACATTACTGGGGAAAGGTCTGAAGTTTAAAAATCCATGAACCATTCCCAGTGTGCCCCCTTGTTTCCTGCTTATGTTGGTTGGAGATGTAAGCTCTGAGCTGCTGCCATACAGTTCTGCCATGATGGTGGTGGACTCCTTTAAAAAAACCAAACCAAACCAAACAAACAAAAAACTAGAACCATAGACCCAATTATCAAGATGCAAATAATCATTTTTTAAGAGGTGCTTTAAAAATCCCACACAAGATTATCCATTACACACAAGCAAACTATGAAATGGCGTAAACTACAATCAGTGGAGGAAAAGCCAAAGATCCACGTGAGTAAAGACAATCTCCAGTGTATCCCATGCCTCACTCATAACCTTTTCAGTAGCAGATCCAGATGAAGTGACAATGTAGACAACACCACTCCTCTTAGCTCTGGCTACATTATCCCCGAAAGGAAAAAGGCATTAGAGCCAATAGAAATACCACTCATCTTGATGGCTCCTTCTTCTCTGCCTCAGTGAGTAACTCAGGGACTTCCTTGAGCAAAGCTTTCCACTTCACCAGAGCTTCACGCTCACCAACAGTGCTGGTCACATGATCAATGGCATTGAAGAGTTCCACTCTCTTCACCCTGGTTTTAAACTTCATGGTGAGCACTCGTGGATGGTGCCAAAGTCACCAAGAGTTTGTCTTGTACAGTGTACTGTGTACCCAAGACTGCTGTCCTGCTCCAATGCCAATAACCTGCCCACCCTTGGTGTAGCATATGAAGTTAGACTGATGACTACAATGAGGTCTCTGAGGGTAGACTCTGACCAATATTTATTCTTGGTGACAATATTGCTAAATAAGGACTTCTCAATGACACCATTATTTCTCTTCTGCCTCAAACCAAGGTCAAAGAGTGTTTGAACTTCATTTCCATCTGGTTTGTAGGACTGGTCCATCCAATTTTCTTTTTAGAAAGTGTTTTCAAGGCTGCTTCTTCATATCCTGGGGCAACAATACCATCCAACATTTCTCTAGAGATAATTTTTGCAGTCGGGGCATAACAAACACCAGATAATGTAACAAAATCCCCAAATGAAGACATCCTATTGGACTACTTTGCTCTTGTGTATGAAGTAGGCATGAGGATAGAATAGAAGTCATAGACCTCACAGACTCTGGTCTTGTCCTCACTGAATGGACTCCCAACATCAGCATCTACTGAGATGACATGCTTAAAAGAAATCACAGCTAGAAGGCTAATGCCTCTCTGAGTTCCTTCACCAGATGCCAGGTGTTCAAAGCAACACACAGGTTTATGAATTCAGGGGTTCTGTTGAGAACTGGGATGGGAAGCTTGGACTTCAGCTTATATAGCTAGGCAGGAGTCTGATGGTGGTTCATCTCATACCTCAGTGGCATCTGGGAAATTTCTTTTTACGGCTTCCTGAAGTAATCTGAAGTTGCCCCATTATATTGTGCACTATGAGTAAATTCCTTCAAAGCCAGCTGGTGCCTAGTCTTCAGGGAATTGTCTTTATTATTAGAGCTCTACATCTCTGCAGCCACCACCACATAGTCCTTGGGTTTTATATGACTGTCACTCAAGCATGATTTTTTGGCTGCAGCTCTCATTGAGGTCACTCCACCAATATCCATTTGTTCAACAGCTGCCTCAATAGTTACATCTGGAGAAGCCACAGTCTTCTTCACAATTGGGGGCAGGTTATAGGCAACAACTCATAGGGTTGAAATCAAGTTTGGCCATGTCAGCAATATTTTCTGGAATATTGCGTGCCAAGATTGCAGCATGGATGGCAGGATGCAAGGTTTTCACATGCGGCCCTTCCTCCCAATATTTCAAGAAACCCTGTTAGCTCAGGCACATCTCTGACTGCCAGGCTAACATCCCTGAGCACTTTTGCCATGCCTCTAGAAGCCACAAGACTCGAACCAAGAGACACAAGGTTTTTGGCAAATTCCATGAGGCAGGTTTTGTAAGACACTGGACAGGGCAAACTGGCTGAGGGACATGGATGCTATGCCAGGCCACAGAGTATGGAGATGGACAAACCATTTGTGTATGTAAGCAGGTTGGACTGGTGGTGGACTCTTATCCTTCTAAAACCATAAGTCAAAATGAACCCTCTCTTCTATAAGTTGCTTTGGACCTGTGTTTTATGACAAGAATAGTAATTAATTAACTGTATTTCAAGCATTCTTCCCTTACAAACAATGTCGGTTATCTTTTATGGAATGATCCTTTTAATTATTAATCTTTCTCAAAGAGATGGGATTTTATCAGAATAGCTCTTTGTAGGAGTTTTCTCTGTGTATAGGCTACTGCATACTCTTAGTTACTTTATTAAAATAATTTTGTAAATTTCTTATCAAAATCTTGCAATAGAAGAAAATCACTTTTAGTCAACCTGAATGAGCTTTATGAGAAGTGACACATTGTAGCAGGATCCTGTGCTGTTGTTCCCTTTGGGGGAGGGCCCAAGTAGGCACAGAGTCAATGACATAGACTCTGGGAGAATGTCAAAACAGCAAGGTCAGTTTATTCAGGAAGAGGCAAGCCTTATATACCTTCCACCCCACCCTGAGGGGGAAGTCTAATGAACATGCATATGCTGGTGTGACATGGCTGCCTGTCATTGGTCCAGGTCATCTCCAGATCATGTCTCAGCTGCTGTTGCTAAGGCCCTTAGGCAGACCCAAGTTGGCTCTCAGAAAGTATCATTTTTACTTGTTTGGGCCGGCTGGCTCTCAAGCCTGTTAGGGATGAGTCATCCCACAACACATGTCATAGATTTCAGATTAAGCATGTGGAGCCTCTTTCCCCCATTGCTTGCTGTGGTCTGGTTATGATGTTCTGGTTAATGAGCTTTGCCTCACAGACTGGTTGCTCCTGCATGTGCAATGAGACAACTGACTTGCTGTTCATTTCACCTACTCCATCCTCCTTCAATTTTGTCTTAGTTTCTTGTCCAATTCCTGTGATAAAACACCCAAAAAAGCAACTTGGAAGAGAAAGGGTTATTTTAGCTTGTAGTTCCAGGTTCCAGTCCATCATAGCAGTGAAGTAATAGCAGCAAGAACTGGAGAGAGTTGTGTATATCACATCCAACATCAGGAGCAGAGAGTAATGGCTGTGTGCATGCCAGAGCTCAGCTTGCTGTCTTCTTTTTACCCAGTTCAAAACTCAGCCCATGAGGTGGAGTCACCCACATTCAGGGCATTCCATTAACTCAACTGAGAGAAAACCTTCACAGGAATGGTCCAAAGACCAACCTAACCAAGAAAATTCCCTCTCGAGACTCCCTTTCTAGGCAATTCAGTATTACGCCAAGTTGATAATCAACCATCCCAGTCCTGTTGCTCTTAATCAGGAGTTACTGGTATTTCTCTTCTGTAGGTGTTGTCTGCATTGCAGGGCTTCTGACATCTGTAGTCATAAGTACCTCTTTTCAGCAACCCCCCTATGCCCATTTGTCAGTTCATTCTCGTAGTTCGCTTTTGGGGACTGATACATGCGTTCTGATTTCATTGATGATGTAGTTTGATTTCCATTACCTATTGCCTTTTCTTTGGGGGTGGTTTTTCAAAAAGAAAGAAAGAAAGAAAGAAAGAAAAAAAGAAAGAAAGAAAGAAAGGGATGATGCCAGCATTATGATACCATAAAACTACAAGTTTCTCATAATTCTTTAAAGATTTTTTCTTGCAGTTGTCACTAATTATTTTTAATGTGTATGCTGAATCTAAGGAAGTTCACAAAATCCCACTTGAGTTTTACTTTAGACAACATGGAATTTGCAACTTTGTAGTAAAAGGTATTATATGGCTCAACCCACTGTACTAAGAGCCTGTTCACTGTTGAAAGAATTGGCGTCCTGTTGTATATATGGAAGGAACAGTGGCCACAGCCCTCCTGTGCTTTATCTAGCTCACACCTTTGCCCTGCATTTTAACTGCTAGTCTCTTATTTGATGTCTCAGGCCTGCCTCTATTTAGTGTGTCTGATGTGAAATGGGCAAATTCTTTGTATTGTATGGTGTTTCTGTATCCACAGGGAGAATCTTGACCCATGCACAAGCTACCAGAAGTAGTAGTAGGAAGCTCATATTCCTAAGGAGCAGCTCTCTGGTAGTGACAGAGGGGGAGCTAGTAGCTAATTTCACAGCTTCTTTAGCCCTTGAATAGAAATATCCTGGGGTGAGTCTGTGAACTCTCCCAGACTTTATTGTAGTTTTGGTTGTGAGCCTAGTTTTTAACAGATGAGCCATCTCTCCAGTCCCTCAAAGACTTTCTCCTTCTTGTCTTTTATATTAGTCTTGATTATTTTATTATTTAAAACAATTTGAAATTTAAATATATTTTGGTCATATTCCTCTCCTCCTCCAAGTCTTTCCAGAGCTTCCCTCCCAGGGTTTCAAAACAGAAGTACCCATAGAAGAAATCAGCTCATAGACAAAACAGAAATACCTGTTAAAGAAATCAGCTCATAGACAAAACAGAAGTACTCATGAAGAAATCAGCTCATAGACAAAACAGAAGTACCCATGAAGAAATCAGCTCATAGACACACTGACTTAGGCTTCTCTTCACTGCTTCCTTCCATCACTTCCTGTGTTTGCTTCCCATAAACTCCTTGTATTCATTCAGTCTATGTCTCAGGCACATTTCCCTGGAGATTCCAGGCTTGGTGTCAGTAATGGCTGAGGGTAACAAGTCCTTTGGATGGGATCCTGAAGTCGGGCAGAGGGCAATACGTGTCCTATTGCTGTGGTTAATGGGTGTTGATAACACATTTGCTGGAAGTGTCACCAGGGGTGCCAGAGGAAGGGGAGACACTGGCCTATGTGGCAGTCATGGTGCCCAAAGATGTGGGAAATGGCGATTAACAGGCTGTGGAAGTGGGTGACTGCTGTTAATGGCCACAGAAATCTTAAATGAAGACGACTTATTCTGACCAGCCAACTATCAGCCCCAAGCACAGTGTGAGAACTAGAAGGCCTTTGATGAGGCCTTGAGCCTCACCTTCTTCAGCTGTCAGGCAGCCTCTGCTGAGTCAGGGGGAGCAGCCTGTGCAGAGTCAGGGGGAGCTCTGGTTGAGTGACAGTGACAGAGGAGGTGAACCCATCAAATCTAGAAATTTAGATGAACACTTTTATTAAATAAGAAACACAGAGCCAATTTCAGAGTTAAAAAGCCCAAGAGGTCAGAGCAATAGCTGAGAGCTAAAAACCTTTTCTTACCCTCACTGCTGCTGCTGTCCTTCCCCTCAGCAAAGAGACCTTCTTCCTGTGTATCTGTCCTTTTTATTGACTTTCTGTTCTGCCTTCTCATTGGTTGTAAACCCAACCCCATGACCTCCTAGTCACTGCCTGTCTGTACAGACCTCCAGGTCTTCCATGGTTGGTATTGAGATTAAAGGCGTGTGTCTGCCATGCTGGCTGTGTTCTTGAACACAGAGAGATCCGCCTAGCTCTGAGTCCCAAGTGCTAGGATTAAAGGCGTGTGCTACCACTGCCTAACCTCTATGTTTAATATTGTGGCTGTTCTGTCTCTGACCCTAGGTAAGTTTATTAGGGTGCACAATATTTTGGGGAACACAATACCACCACAGCCAACAAGTTCTTGAAAAAGGGAGGGCCCCTGAGATCTCGAGTGTATTTGTTTGGATGTGAAACCTGAGATGTCCCTGACAGAGAGACAGGGATAAACATGTCCTACTCACCAGTGTGTCCACTTCCGGGGCTGCATTGATATGTTTCCACAAACTGTGTGGTTTAAAACAGCTGAGGAGGCAGAAGCCTGACTCAGGTGTCAGCAGATGTGTTTTGTTCCAGGGGCCTCAGAGAAGGAGTACTTCCTGTTCTTCCCCAAGCCTCTGCTGGGTGCTGGTGCTCCTTGGCTTGGTATGGGCGTCACTCTATTCTTTGCTTCTCTTGTCACATGGCGGTGTTCTGTCCTCTGTCCTGTGTATCGTCTTTTCTTTTTCTTTTTTTAATTTTATCAGAAATTTTAATTATCATTCAGAAAAAATTGAGTGGATAACTTTCTCTGAAAAAATATATTGACTCTGTGTGGGCTGCAGCTATACACAAGGGGGACAAGACTGCCTGTAAGTAATGACCTTACTTTCTGATAATGACAGAAAGTCCCCTTTCCAGTCTGATTATAAAGGTACATGTGGCCCAAAGAGGCTGAGATGATATAAATACAAAACAAGAAAGAAAAAAGCAGTAAGCTAGGGCATGTAACAGGTTCTAGGAGGAAAATCTCAGAAATACCCAGTGGCAACAGGGAACATTTGGCTGGATTTGAAGCTCTTCAGTCGTCCTTGTCTTTCGCTCCGTGCTTGAGGATGCGTCTGAACTCGATGTAGTTGAAATTCCCCTTTTGGTCACTGGGGGCCTCCCTGTACAGCTCGTCCACTTCCTCATCTGTGAACCCATCACCCATGGTGGTCAGCAGCTCCCTCAGGTAATCCTCCTGGGTAGTGCCCGTTGCTTCCTCATCATCAAAGCAAGCGAAGACATTTCTGATGACATCTTCGGGATCTGTGCCATTCAACTTCTCACCAAACATGGTGAGGAACATGGTGAAGTTGATGGGGCCCGGGGCCTCATTCATCAGGGCATCCAGGTAGGCGTCGGTGGGATTCTTCCCTAGAGAAGCCAGCATGTCGTGCAAGTCCCCCTTGTCGATGAAGCCATCCCGGTTCTGGTCGATCATGTTGAAGGCCTCTTTGAACTCTTGGATCTGGGACTGGTCAAACATGGCGAATACATTGAATGTTGCGCGCTGAGGGCGCTTCTTGGTGGTCTTGGTCTTTGCCCTTTTGCTTGACATGGTGGTGGTTAAATCCCTGCTCAGCATCGAGAATAAGAGTTTAGCTCAGTGGTAGAGTGCTTGCCTAGCAAGCGCAAGGTCCTGGGTTCGATCCTCAACTCAAAAAAAAGAGTGTCTCCGCGAAGCCCCCCGACCTCTCCCACCGATTTAACAAATCGCCAGCAGCCCAAGCGTGTTTTCTTTTCTTATAAAGACACAAGACATATTAGATTAGGGCCCATTCCACTCCAGAATGACCTCATATCTGCAAAGAAGCTCTTTCCAAATAATGTCATATGCAACATTTTTCTTATCTTTAACCAATATTACTTTAATGGTTAAATTCATGGGCACAAGGGACAACACTGAATACATATGCATGAGATATAATGATCAAATATAATGAAATATAATAATCAAATCAGAATAGTTAGCATGGCTATCTTCTTAAATATCGAAAGGACTTTCTATTAACATGTAAGAATTACACATATTTATGGGGCACAGGGTACTCTTTCAATAAATGTAAATAATGTATGCTGATCAAATCAAAGTAGATGGCATTTTTACCTTATCATGATGTTGTGTTGGGAGCCTTCGGGAGCCTCTAATTCACAAAATGTAGTTTATTGTGAACTGTTGTCACCCTACTGTGATATCTGGGTTAGTGTTGGTGTATTTGGAGGAGACACAGTTCCATGTACCGTATCTGGAGACCACGGATGGGTACACCCCAGAATGACACCTTTCTCAAAGTCTTCTGCCACTTACTGCATCTAGACCCGTAGCTGGGACTGTGCTTCAGTCAGCATGGCTGCAGTCAGCATGGCTGCAGTGGGGATGGACCCTCCTTACTATAAGGAGCAAAGCATAATTCATCAAAAAATGATATATAGTGACCAGGTCAGAAGACTGTGTCTACGGGTTGGGCTTGAGAGTCTGAGGAGAGGGCAGAGTGTGAGGCTGACAGGAGACAGTGTGTGGAGTGGGGAGGATCTTCTACACTGGCAAAAGCATTTAGGGCCTGGCCTCACTTGCTTGGTGGGCAGTTCCCTGAAGCACCGAGATAGCACTGCCATGCAGTGTCTGAAGTAGAAGTGATGCAATCAGAAAGGAGACTGAGGACATAGCTCCGTTGGTGGGGTGCTTGTTTATAATTCCCAAAGCTCTAGGTTCAATCCCCAGCATTGCATAAAAAGTGTGTGCTGGTGTACAACTGAAATCTCCACTTAGGAGTGGAGGCAGGAGGATCATAAGTTCAAGGTTGTGTATAGCCTGGGCAACTTGCGATCCTGTCTTAGAGCTTAGAAAGCTGAGCCTATTAGGATGAGGACTGTGATGTGTTCATAGAACCTAATGGATGAAGAACAAAACAGCCTGTGGCTGGACTGATGGCTCAGTGGTTAGGGGTGTTTGTGTACAGGCCTGAAAACACAAGCTTCATCCTGGGTGCCTATGTATGCACGAATGTATGTATACATACACACATGTATGTACACATGTACACACACACACACTATATTGATTAAATGTGATTAAAAAATTAAAAATAAGACTTAAGATATAGGAAACCACTCAGAGATATGTTTCTCTATATTTCATTCAAGTTTTCCTGACACCATTACCATGAAAGGTAGGAATTAATACCTAGTCCAAGCTACACTTAGAGCTGTATATTACTTAAAGATATTTTTATGGAAGCGGCATTCTGCCTGCCCCTGTACTCCTGCTAGGGTTCGGATAGAGATCTATGTCCTGGGGCTGAGATCTTCAGGCCTTGTAGGTTTCAAGTCTGGGAAGAAAGAGTGTAGCCAAGTTCTTTAGCTGCCTATCACCTTGCAGTCAGGAGAGCCATGCCTGCTTATGCACCATGGATTCCCAATAAAGACTCGTCAAGAGACACCTGGTCAATCAAGCATTCAGTTGGTTGGAGTGAAGGCACAAAACCCACTTTCCACGCACACGCTTCTCTGCATTCAAAGGCCTTTCAGCTTCTTCCAACCCTGACTCGAAAGCAGCTGCTTAGCTTTTCATCACATATGCAGATGCATTTATCAAAAACTTAATTATATCCTGATCTCCATTAAGTAGTGGATTTGTAATTCACTGCAGAGAATCCTAGTCTGCAGAAGTAAATGAACCCAACAACATCGTTTCCTTCCTTTCGACTGTGACATGGACTCTTCAGTCACAGCGTGGGAGGCAATTGTCCTGCCAGCTAAAACAAGACCTCACTGTGAGAGCAAGAGGGATTGCTGTGTGACACAGCTGAGCCACCCAGATGGGAAACCCGGGGACAGCTTAACTGAACAATCGCTTCAGCAACTGGAGTTTTACATTTTCTTAACAAGACCATCAATTACCATAAAAACAGAACATACTGTGTTTCTTGCACTTGAAGCAATACATAGCAATTAGGGGATGGGATCTATTGTGTTTGGAGCTGGGGACACACACACACACACACACACACACACACACACACACACACACACAAATCCTGACTGCAAGTTCAGTCTATTTTGTTCCAAGGATCTTCCTTGTGAAACCAACCAATGGGTGCTCCCACCTTGCCGATTTTCTGTGGTATTTAGAGAATTTGGGGTGATACTTCTAGCTCCGACACCTCCTTGCTTAGCTCTTCTCTGTGCTAGGTGTCACACCTGTTTTGGTTGTCCTTTGGGGTTGCAGAAGCTTCTAACAAAAGCCATTGGGAGATGTTACCTGAAGAGCTCTTAGGGGCCATGCCTGAGTGGGTGTGGAGCAGGTGATGTTCCAAGAAACCATAGCAACTGATTCCTGCAGTGTTTCTCAGTTATGGGGACATGAGAATACATTCATGGGCACACATATGATTGGTAGCTCAATTAGCACTTAGCACAAATTCTGTCAACCAGCTTTGGTGTATGTTAGCTGTACAGGATTGGAGTTTATGTTAGTTGTACATGATTGGATTAGGAAGATGCAGGCTAACAAGTTGTCTCAAACAGTGTCCCGTTGAACTTGAGGATGTCACATTAGGCTGTGAGTAAGAAAATGCCACCTCGTTATTATTGTTATGACAATAATGGGATCTGACCCACTTCTTGTGTTTGAGGGCATTATCACATTCAGACATAAACAGAAATATCAACAGTTGTTGAATGTTTATCATACACTTGGCACTACACTTAATTTGATTCAGTTATACATTGCCTAATGATGGGTATATGCTCTAAGAAACATGTCATTAAGTCATTTGCCATTGTTCCCATATCACAGAATATACTTATGTTACTGGGAAAATGAAGGGTTCCCTATTTAGGCTTACTAAGAACCTTATTCTCATTAATAAAAGAATTTAGAAATATGTTCAAAAGAAAACATGAGAACAATTTTATTGGAATTTAAGAGAAAAACAACAGGGCAGGCAAGCTGTCAGCCTGGTAGTACTGGGAGGAAAAAGATGGAGAAGAAGGCAGCAAGTCATGCCTGTAGAATTAGGGTCCAAGAAAGCAGGGAGGCTCAGTAGTAAGCACGCAGCTGCTTGTTGGAAATGGCAGGGAGGGGGCTTTGCAGGATTAGTGAGAAAGTCCAGAGTCAGGAAAAACATGCTGAGGATTTGGGTCTTTATTCAAAAGGAAAAGAAAAGGGAAAAGTTAAGCCATATTAGAAGTTATGGAAATAGATGAGAATGTACAGTAGTTGAGATGTTTTGAAATTCATATGATCTTTATTATAACATGTTACTGTAGTAATAACTATTGCCAGATGGACTCTATATTGCCTGTGCTGACCTCCAACTTGAGGGCTCCAATGATCTTCCTCAGTCTCTTGAGTAGCTGGATTATGTGTGTATACTCTCACCCATGACTTAAAATTGTTCTATTTCATTATTGTTATTGTTTAACTATGTAATATACTATGCCTAATTTGTAAATTGAACTTCATCATGGGTATGTTTGTATTGGAAAAGAATAATACAGCCATGCTCCACTTAATGACATTTTAGCCAATTACAGACTATGTATACAATAGTAGTCCTATAAAATATTCATCTGGTATTATCAGAGCAATTTCTTAAAATTATTATTGTTATTATGTGTGTGTGCATGCACATGTGCTCACATGAATACTATGGTACACATAGCACATGATGGAGGTATGAATTTCTCAGAACATGTCCCTATCATTAAAGGACACAGGGTTTAGTGCTATACTATGTATGGTTTCTGCCATCAGTTGAGGTCTTGGAACTTATTACCTATGTTATATTATCACATTTTATTCTCATTTCCAATTGTTAGGAACTATATAGACACAAGGAGATTTTAAAATAAGATAGTGAAACAGAGTGGAGGACCAGCCACTATGGGTCCTGGGTGAACTTGGGGTTGATAGTTCCTCTTAGAGCCTGAGGAAGATCCTTGCTAAGGTTTGGATATGAAGTATCCTCCAAAGGTTTAGTCTCCATTCCCTGGTACTATTGGAAAGGTGGTAGAAAGAAATTAGGCTGCTGGAGTGGTCTTAAAGGGGATCTGGCTCTGGCTTCATTTTTTGCTTCCTGGTCCCATGAGTTGCCTTTCACCATTCACTTCTGCCAAGATGCCCTATGCTACCATGAGGCCCAGGGCAACAGAACCAAGTGGCCACCAGTATAAATCTCTTATAAATAAGCCAAGATAATTCTCTGAGCCAAAATAATTTCTGTCTTAGGGTTATTTTTCTTACTAGTCCTTTGAGAATTTCACACAATGTTTTTTGATCATATTCACAGCTCTCAAGCTCCTTTCAGAAGTACCCATTCTTCATACCTAGCCAACTTCGTCCTCTTTTGTTTTCCTAAACCCATCAGGTGCAACTCATGCTGCTCCAATGTTCTTTATCATACGGCCTTCCACTGATGCACTCGGTGGGGGTAGGGAGGAGGAGATACACTCCTAAAGAAAAGTGGCTTTCATTCTTCCAGCAGCTATCAAATGCCAGTAGCTCTTGGACTAGGGAGAAGAAGTATTTCATGCTCACTTCCCTTCTCCATACTGAGATTTCTGTCTGTTCCAGTGGTCACGTCAGAGGAACAGCAGGTGGCAGTTGAAGTTCAAGGTGTCATCCCACCAGGAGGCAATTGTCTGATGGGTGAATCTCATTTAGGCAAGGCCCGAGACTGTAGACCCTGGAATGTCTTTTGCTTCTCCTATGCTTTTACATGTTAGCTATAGTCATCTTTCTCCAGTACCTGGCATGGTGTGAATGGGTGTAGAGAGATCCCCACTGACTGTAACTTAGTATGTTTGTTTCATGGAAACATCCTGTTCTACTGGGCACTTTTACCTGTGGATTATTATGAAGATGATTCTTTCCTAGGATGTACTGTCTGGTTGATAATAATAATAATAATAATAATAATAATAATAATAATAATAATAATGTTAGTGTATACAGAGATTTGATGAATAAAAATAAATACAAGAAAATGTGTCATAGCTAAAGACTTATGAATTTCACCTAAGGAGCTGCTTTAAATCATAGCTCAGGTTAATGATTAAGGAAAACAATTGAATCCCTAGGAGCCAGGACGGCTCTAATTTTCTTAATGCTGAATGATGCAGTCACAGGTTTCAGTGTGCACCATTATCTGAAACAAAGCTTCAAAATAACTTCAGGTTAGACCAGATGCTTTGTTAATAGTTTTAAGATAAATAACCCCAGAAAACAACCTAAAGTTCACAAGGACACATAGCTGAGCTGTCTGTTCATTAGGCTAATGTTGAAAATGCAAAGCAGCCCATTTGCTGCTAGCTGACATACTTTCCTTTCTAGATCTGGTTGATGATCAAAGGTGATGATTAACCCCTTATACCCATTCCTGATCTCAATTTACAGATATAGGAAACTATTGATGAATGGGTATGTACTCTGAAGATTCAAAGTTCAGCTGACTGACTTTGTGTGTGTGTGTGTGTGTGTGTGTGTGTGTGTGTGTGTGTGTAAAAGTTTAGGTTTGCAACTCCCTTAAAATTCCTTATAAGATTATTGTTCAAGACAAATAATTAAGTGATTGATTCTTTGCAAACACAATTTGCAGCCTGTCAACAAAAGAGTTGGCTGAGAAAAAAAATGTCCCTTGCCCACTCATGTTCAATTAATCTATGACAAGTCGCTTTGATGTATTGAATGTGGGTTATTGAGATGATTTTTTTTAATCATGTAAGGGAGATGAAAAATATTTATTACCCGTATTCATCATAATCATTTACTTGAAAAATGGAATGTAACTTCATTGTGATCTCTGTGTTGCCTGAAAGATTTTATTGGGGTATATAAGCTGTATCTGGAGAAAGGAGGACAGGAGATCATAGGAAAATAAAGAAGGAAACCATCAAGAGAGTGTGTGAGTATCTTTTTCCCTAACATCCTGAGATTAAAAAGTCTCAGTATGTGCTGATGCTGTGGATTTCCCTTTGAATCCTGTGCTCCTGGAGGCTGGTACCCCAGGCTACAATAGGTCTGGTTTGAGCTTTTGCAGGTTTTGTGCATATTGTCCATAACCTGTAATAACCACTGTGAGTTCATAGGTGCAGCTGACCTGCTTTGTCTAGAAGATGCTGCTATTTTTTTGTAGTTACCCACCACCTCTGGCTCTTACAACCTTTCTATCTCCTTTTCTGAAATGATCCCTGAGCCTTGGCAGATGTGTGTATGTGTGTGTTTGTGTGTGTGTTTGTGTGTGTGTGTGTGTGTGTGTGTGTGTGTGTGTGTGTGTGTGTGTGTTATAGATGTCCCATTTGGGGATGAGCACCCCACAGTCTCTTATCCTCTGCACTTGGGGAAATTGTAGGTCTCTGTATTAATCAATACTACTACAAATAGAAGTGTCTTTGATGAAGGTTGAGAAATACCTTAATCTATGGGTATAATAAGTCATTATGAGTTGATTTAATAGTACACCTATTTATAAAAATGATATTAGTAGATTGTTCCTTAGGGCTGTTAAGCTACATGTTCTTGGCCTGATAATATTGCTGGGTATGGATTTCATCTTATGGAGCAGTATTTAAATCCAATCATAAAATGGTTGGTTACTTCCATGACATTTGTATCACTATTACATCAGTGGATATATCTTGCCAGTCATTATTATAGGCTCACAGGGTTCATAGCTGGGTAAGACTGATGATTGCTTTTCTTCTCTGGTAGCATGCATAGCACCTTCCAGCACTATGAAAACTAGTCAGTAGGGATAAAACTTATGTGTCAGGACCAGTACTTGATTTTCTAATGTTCTATGACTCAAGTTTGCGATGTGTTCAGCAACAGGGCTTTACCATCAAGTTCTGGGAAGTAACTAGGATCATTGGCAATAGCTTGTAATATTTGTGGGTCTATCAGATCTCATTGGTCAACAGCTCCAAAAGAGGTAATCCATTCCTGCTACTGTTTTTTTTTTTTAATTGCCTATATTATCTAGTAGGGGCATTGATGCCCTGTTATAGGGTAACTACATTTTAATTCCTTTTATGGGTGTGTAAGTATATATTTTTGGAAGCTTCTATGGTAATGTTTCTTTTTTTCTTTTTTCTTTATTTTTTGTGTTTTTCACATCATGAATCTCCATCCTATTCATTTCCCCACCCCTTCATATCTACCCTCTGCCCTTCCATCCTCCCCACCAAAATAAAATAAAATAAATTTTAAGAGAAAAAAGAAAAAAAGAGAGAAGGAAAAAATCAGTCTCATCATGGAAGCTGTAGTGTGACATGGTGATTCATGCAGTAAACCCTTTTATTCACATATCTTTATTTGCAGGTGTTCATTGAGGAGAGCCATTGGTCTGGTTTGGGGCCTCTAGTTTCTGCTACACTATTGATACTGAGCCCTCACTGGAATTTCTCTTGGTTATCCTATTGTAGCCCTATGTTGTGGAAATCCTGGGGCTTTGGGTCTGCAGGACCAGTCCCTTCATGTGCTCCAGTAGATCACAGATGGGATGGATGTTAGGGTGGGCCAACACATAACCCTGGTTCTGGGCCTGGGTAGTTTCAGGGTTGGTCAGACTGTTAGCTTTCCCTTGTCCTCACCACCAGGGTGAAATCTCTTACATTGTCCTGGCAAGTTCATCCCTTGCAGTGATGAGCAAGGGGTGAGGCCAGTTCTCCTGCTTTCATGTCCTCAGGGTCAGATCCCCCACACCTACAACTTCAGGGTTAGCTCTACTGTGTTGCCCTGGTGTAGCATAGGGGCCACTCTCCTGAGTACTGCAGCTGATGAGGTGCAGGGCCAGCTCTCCCACCTGCCTCAGGCATTGGTGGGGGGCAGTAATCTCTTCCCTGTCCATGCTGACACATGACAGATGAATAATGGGGACAGCTCTTCCATACTCACAATTTTGGGGATGGCTCACCCACACTTCTGCCAATGGAGTTGGCCCTATTGTGCTGTCCATGCAAGATGCAGGGCTTGCTTTCCTGAGTGTTGCAGCTGGTAGCAAGCAGGAGCAGTTCATCTGCCCTTATGACCTCAAGGTCAGTTCTTCCACTTGCCTCAGGCATTTATGCATCTCTCCTTCCCCCATGCTGCCACACAGAAATGTTCCTATATGTCTTTTTCAAAAGAACTTTAGTATTAGTTATCCCTCCTAGTACTACTCTCTACCTCCTCTACCTAGTCCATCTACCCTAAGACTAATTTAAGCATTTCTGTTCGTATTATTCCCCCTTTTCCATTTATACCGCTGCATTCTATCCTCCCTTGAAAGCCCCTTACTTGCAGGGGTCAATGGGACCCATTATGGCCAGTAGAGTAATGATCTGCGTAAGGCAAGAAGGTAGTTTGGTTCAACACTACTCAGGGTTGGTTAAAACTTTGGGAGTCTGACACCAAGTAGTTTATTTTAAGCATATTCAAGCACAGCACAATTTGGTGAAAACTTTCCTGGTGAGAATTAACTCAATCCCGTGTGCACAATAAAGCTTAAGATATCACTACACAGAAACTTTTTGTAAAGAACCAGTGACATCTTCCATAAAGATAGGTTCTATAGATTGACTTCATGTGACACCTTCCATAAAGAGAGTTTCTATAGATTGAGTTCATGTGACACCTTCCATAAAAATAGGTTCTATAGATTGACAAGCTCATGACAAGGGTCTGGGGGAGGATCCAATGTGATATTGGCCACACAAGCCACTAGACTATTAATCACATCCTTGCAGCCTTTTGGGGTGGATGACAGGTTATGCATCCATCCCTTTGAAGGGGCAATCCTGAGTGTTTAACGTTTCTGCTTCCTCTAGTGCTTATCTGTGAGCACAAGGACCTCCGTGCCTCCCATACTTACTACTTTCCTGACCTTTATGACCAACACAAAGCACACATCTCTGAACATAAAATTCACAAATGATAGAAAATATGCACCATTTGAATTTTTGGGTATGGTTACCTCATTCAGAATGATAGTTTTTAGTTCCATTCACTTACCTGCAAATTTTATAATTTTGTTTTTCATAACAGCTGAATAACATTCCATTGTGTTAATGTACCATGTTTTCATTATCCACTCATCAGTTCTTAAACATATAAACTGTTTCCATATCCTGACCATTGTAAATAGAGAAATAATGCTGACAGATGAGCAGGTATCTCTATAGCATGATATGGAGCCTTCTGGGTATATACCAAAGAATGGTATATTCGGATCTTATGGTAGATCTATGTGCTGGCTAGTTTTATGTCAACTTGACACAAGCTAGAGTCACTAGAGAGGAAAGAGCTTCAAATGAGAAAATGCCTCTATAAAATCAGGCTGTAGACAAGCCAGTAGGGCATTTTCTTAATTAGTGATTGATGTGAGAGGGCCCATTCCATTGTGGGTAGGATCATCTCTGGGCTGGTGGTCCTGGGTTCTATAAGAAAGAAGGCTGATCATTATTCATAATAGCAAGAACCTGGAAACAACCTAGATGCCCCTCAACTGAAGAATGGACAAAGAAAATATGGCACATATTCCCAATGGAGTAGTACTCAGCAGTAAAAAACAATGATATCATGAAATTTTCAGGCAAATGGATAGATCTAGAAAATATCATCTTGAGTGAGGTAACCCAGACTCAGAAGGACAAACATAGTATGTACTCACTCATAAGTGGATACTAAATGGGAGGGAAGGGATGGCCAGACTGCAACCCACAGCTCCAGAGAGGCTAGCTAACAGGGGAAGACCCTAGGAGGGACACATGGATGACCCAGTGAAGGAGAAGTGGATGAGATATACATGAGTGGACTGGGTGTGGGTGGTGGTGGCAGAGGGCAAGGAGTGGAGGATGAGAACATAGGGAAATAGGAGGGTCAAGCTGGAACAGGGACAGAGTGGGAGGGCAGGGAGAGAGATACCATGATAGATGAGGACATCATGGGAATAGGAAGAGGCAGGGTGCTGGGGAGGCTCTCAGGAATCCACAAGGTTGACCCCATCTTGGTCTGCTGGCAGTGGACCAGAGGGTGCCTGGACCAGTCTACTCTGGTGACCAGTCTAGCAAATAACCTAGCTGCCATCACAGAGCCTTTGTCCAGTGACAGATGGAGGCAGATACAAAGATCCACAGCCAGGCACCAGGCTGAGCTCTGAGAATCCAATTGATGAGAGAGAGGAGGGATTCTGCAGGCAGGGGAAGTCGAGATCATGATGGAAGGACGTGCAGAGATGACGGGCCACACTAGTGGAAGCCCATGAACTGTGGACTAGTGGCTGTGGAGCCCCCATGGGACTGGACTAGTTCCTCTGGATACGGAAGACAGTTGTTTGGCTCAAACTGTTTGGGGGGCACCCAGGCAGGGGGATTGGGATCTGTCCCTGGTCTATGGGCAGGCTTCTGTGCCTGTGGTATGACACCTTGCACAGCCTTGGTGCAGTGGGAAGGGGCTTGGACCTGCCTGGGCTTGGTGTGCTAGGCTCTGTTGACTCCCCATGGGAGACCTCAATTTGGGGCATATGAGGATGTGGGGTGGCTTGCCAAAGAGGGCTGGGGGCTGGGGATGGGAGGAGGGGGGTCTGTGGATAGTATGTAGAGTGAGTAGAAAATTTTTTAATAAAGAAAAATGAAAGAAAAATAGAAAGAAGGCTGATGATCTATGTGGCCTGCACTGCCACCAGGGGCTATGTGGTGTCATCTGGGCCCAGGCTCCTGCCAAGGGCTGGGTCTGGGTTTGTGGCTGTGTCCATATCTATGGCTCCTGTTAACCACCGAAGACCATGCAGATGTCAGGGGTCTTGGATGACACCTGAGGTCATGTTGGTGTCTGAGGGTCATGCTGTCACCAGGGCCATACACATGTGGGTGGCATATGCTGAAACCCAGGGCTTTGGTGACATCTGGGCCCAAGCTTCGGATAGGGGAACCATGCCTGCCTCTGTGGCCCTGCGCCCATGAATTCAAGTGTATTCCCTATTTTTTTGCTCCATCAGATTCAGAGAATTAGATTTTAGGTTGCGATTTATGATCAATTTGGAGTAGAATTATATGCAGGGTGAGAGATAAGAAACCTGTTTAATTCTTAACAGTTTGACCAGCACCATTGTTTAAGATGCTGTCATTTGCCTAATGTGTTATTGTTGGCCTCTTTTTAAAAGAATCAGGTGGATGCAGAAGATGTAGGCTTATATGTAGGTCCTCCATTCTATTCCATTGATCAATGGATCTGTTTTTTAAATAGTAGCATGCTGTTCTTATTACTATAGCTCTGCAGTATAATTTGAAATCTCAGATGGTAATACTTCCAGTTATTTTTTTATTGTTCTGGTTATACTGGATCTTTTATGTTTCCATATGAAATTTAAATTTTATTTTTCAATTTTGTGAAGAATTGTATTGGAATTTTAATGGCAATTGCATTTAATTTGTAAATTGCTTTTGATGTGATGGGTATTTTAATGATATTAATCCTGCCAATACATGAATGTGGATGGTCTTTTTATCTTATGATGGTATCTTCAACTTTCTTTTCCTCTGTTAAAATTTTTGTTTTGTTTTGTTTTTCGAGACAGGTTTTCTCTGTGTAGCTTTGGTGCCTTTCCTGGAACTCACTCTGTAGCCCAGGCTGGCCTCAAACTCACAGAGACCCACCTGGCTCTGAATCCTGGGTGCTGGGATTAAAGGCATGCACCACCACTGCCTGGCTTCTGTTAAAATCTTTATTGTACAAGCCTTTTATTTCCTTGGTTAGTTAGATTTATTCCAAAATATTTTTGAGACTATTGTGAATGGTGTTGCTTCTTTTCTGTGTGCTTTTGATTTTGTGTGATTTTGTTTCCTATTACTTTGATGAACAAGTGAAGTTGTTTTCTGGTAGAGTCTAGAGTCTTTCATGTGTAGAAATAAGGATACTTTGATTTTCTCCCTTTCTAATTTGCATTTTATTTCCTTCACTCATCTCATTTTTCTAACTAAGAATTCAAGTACTATGTTGAACAGGAGTGTGGAAAATGGACATCCTGGTTTTAGTGGAAATCTTTGAATTTTTCTGTTTGGAATGATGTTGGCTATGAGTTTGCTCTATACTGTCTTTATTATGTTAGAGCATGTCTCTTGTCTTCCTAGATACTCCAGGACTGTTATCACGAATGGATATTGGATCTGTCAAAGGCCTTTTGCTTCATTTAATGAGATGATCATGTTCTTTCTGCCCAGTAGTCTGTTTATGTGGTGGATTACATTTATTGATTTTCATATGTTAAGCTCTCTCTGCATCTCTAGTATGAAGTCAACTTGTTCATGTGGATAATCTTTTTCGATGTGCTCTTGAATTTGGTTTCTAAGTATGAGAATTTTTGCATCTGGGTTCATTAGAGATATTGGCCTATAATTTTCTTTTTTGTTGATCTTTGGTTTTGGTATCAGGGTAAAATATTTGTAAATATTCCTTTTTTGTTTGTTTGTTTTACAGAATAGTTTGAGGATGGTGGGTGTTAGTTCTCTGAAGGCCTGGTAGAATTTTGCACTCAGTCATCTGGCCTTGGGATTGTTTTAATTGGGAGCGTTTAAATTACCACTTCTATTTCATTGGGTGCTACAGATCGACTTAAATTATTTACTTCACTTTTATTTAACTTTGTTAGGTCATATATCTAGATATTAATCCATTTCTTTGGAATTTCCAGTTTGGTGGAATATAGTTTTTAAAGTATGTCCTTATGATTCTCTGTATTTCTTCAATATCTGTTGTATGGCTCCTTTTTCATCTCTAACTTTATTAATTTGGATTCTCTCACTCCCTTTTTTTGTTTTGTTGTTAATTTGGTTAAAGGTTTAGCAATCTTGTTAATCTTTCCAAAGAACCTACTATTTTTAATTGATTCATTGTACTTTTTAAAAATTCTATTTCATTAATATCAGCCCCAACTTTGATAATCTCCTTCCATCTCCTTTTTTTGAGTGTTGTTTTTTTTTTCCTGAGGCCTTTAGGTATATCATTAAATTATTCACTTCCCATCTCCCCAATTTTTGATGTATGCACATGGTGCTTGTCCTATTTTTTTTTTTTTAAACTTAACCAAAGCTAGAGTTATCCTATGGATTCTTTTCTTGATTAGCAATTGATGTGAAGGGCCCATTCCATAGTGAACAATGCCACCTCTGGGCTGATGGTCCTGGAGTTTAGAGGAAATCTGATGAGCCAGCCATGGAAAAGCAATCTAGGAAGTAGCTCTCCTCCACGTCTTCTGCTTCAGTTCCTAACCCCAGTTTCTTGCCCTGCCTGAGTTCCTGTCCTGACTTTCAGTGATGGACTGGTATGTGGAACTGTGATATGAACTGTAAGCTGACATAAATCCTTTCCTCTCCAAGTTGCTTTTGGTTATGGTGTTTTATCACAGTGCTAATGACCCTAACTACCACAGAGCTATCAATTTTCCTCTTCGGCCTGCCTTCATTGTGTCCCATAGATTTTGTTAGGTTGTATTTTCATTCAATTCTAAAAATTATGAAAAGTTTCTTTCTAGATTTCTTTCTTTACCCAGTTGCCATGAAGTAATATATTGTTTAGTTTCCAAGAGTTTGTGTGCTTTCTGTTGTTGATACCCAGCTTTCATTCATTTTGGTCTGATAGAATACAAAAAGTGAGTTTAATTTCCTATATGTGTTGATACTTATATCTTAATATGTGGTGAATTTTGAAAATTTTTTTTATGAGATATTGAGAAGAATGTGTGCTCTTTAGTGTTTTGGTGGAATGCTCTGTAGATATCTGCTGGTTCATTTGATTGGTGGTGTCATTTAGTGTTTTTCCACATGGTTTGTTTAGTGGTGAGAGTGGGTATTGAAATTACCCACTCTCCCTGTGTTGGGGTCAATTTGTAGCTCTAACTCTAGTAGTTTTTCTTTTATTACATTGGGTGCTCCTTTGTTCAGGGTGTAGTCTCCCTTGAAAAATCAACTGTTAGGCTGATGGGCCAGTCTTTTATATGTGACTAGATCTTTCTGTCTTTCAGCTTCCAATATCATTGTTGTATTTAGTGTCTTGACTATTATATGGTGTGGAGAATTTCATTTCTTGTCCTGTATATTTGGTGTTTTGTATTCCCTGACTGATAGCCATCTCATTCTTCAAATTAGGGAAGTTCTCTTGTAGTGTTCCAGAGTTCCTGCATATTCTATAGGTTTGGATTTGATAATTTATTTGACTGATTCATTCCTCTACCTTTTCTTCAAGACCTGATATTCTCTCTTTCACTTGATCCAGTCTATAGGTGAGTTTTTCCTCTAGTTTCTTGTTTGCAGTCCTGAATTTCTTATTTCATGTTTTATTTCATTTTGGCTTCTCTTTGGAGACCCACCTCTTCATTAAATCCTGTTTTTATATCTTGAATTATGCTCATTATCTCACTCAACCATTTGTGTTTTTACTATCTTCATTGTGGTCCCATTGTATTCCCATTTCTTTATACTACCAACGGTATCTCTTTAGAAAGTGATTATATTTCTTTTGTTTGGATTTATGGGCATCAGGTGTCTGTTATACCAGCTCCCCCTTCTCTTGACCATTTTCCTTCTAGGAGAGGTGGCAGAAGATCCCATGTTGTGAGAGGAGATCCCTGTTCAAAGCTACCAGAATAAAATGCAGAATAGCAAGCAGAGGCCAGTGTAGCCCATGGCATTCCAGGAGGCCCCTCTAGCCCTCTGGCCCTCTAGTCTGGTCCCCAGACTGGTGCATGTAACTGCAGCTTGGTCCTGGACAAATCAGGCAGAAGCTAGACTTTGAGTTTGTGCAGTACAGTCTCAGTCTCCTTTTGGTTAATAATGCTGAAAAAATGATACTTCTTGGATTTATAAAACAGGTTTCCTTATGTTATTTCATTGGATCTTCTCTGTGACCCTCAGATGTCTCTATCATTATTTTTTTTACTGTATAGGGGAAGAAGAAATTAGACAACAAGAGCCATGAAAGTCAATGAGGGTAAATTTGGACTGTTACTGAAGTTTCTTGTTGACAAATTCTTTCATCTATCAAAAATGTATTTTCCTTACATTTTGATATTGAACTGAAATTTTAGGCCATGTTTAATTCTAGAAATAAGGTGGTTTCTGAACACATATGATGTTCCAGCTTTGAGCTTTGTAGTTTTCCTGTTTTATATCAGTTGAGCCCTCATGCAAATGCTTTGAGTTATAAGCCATTATTATTATTATTATTATTATTATTATTATTACTATTATTAATTCTGAGACAGAATCTTACTACATAGCCTGGGCTGGTCTTGAACTCACGATTCTTCTCTTATCCATTTTAATTGCTGGGGTTAAGACATGTGCCAACAGGTCTTGCTTAAATTTCACACCAGCATTATCCCAGTTTTACAGATGCGATGAACAACTTACCTAGTCCTGTGAAAGGGAAGCTCTACAGCTTGCTAAGGCCTTGTGCTACCTTCCTCAGAGCGAGTTTAATCTTGATGACCCAGAAAGTAAGACATGAAGCCAGTAAGTGAGAAACGGGAGGGAGCAGTCCCCTGCATGGTCAGAAGACACAGGAGCAGATCTTAAGGGATTCTCATGCTCACCTGTAACTTGATCTGCTGATGCAAGTAAGTGTGGGCTGCTCTGTGCTGGGGTGAAGCCCAGGGCTTCCGAACCTCCCCTGGCCTTCACTGTTGCTTCTTTTAAAGGCAATTAGGGGAGAGAAAAGCTCTTAGGAAACTATACAGTCATGAGCTGCTTTTAAAACAGCTGACATGTCTGAAAGCAGAGGACCACCTTCTAGCAGCCTGTTCTTCATTAGCTGGAGTGCTAGGACAAAAGACAGTGGTTTTTTTTTTATTTTATTTTATTTAAAACTTAACATGTTGTTTAAAGTTTATATATATGAAACATGGAACTATTTTCCTAAGAGTTGATTTTTGGACCTCTGGCAGAAGCTTTCTACCCTATCAAAAGCCAGGCCAGCTTCCTAAAAACCAGGTAAAGCACCACCCCACCCAACACCCACCTGCCCCTCCCAGCATAACTCCCAAATGCCCCTCCTCTCCTTTCTATCTGATCCCAAGGCCCACACCTCTGGCAAAAGCCTCCTCTTCCCACAGAGGCCAGGCCAGCATCTTAAAGCCCAGGTAATAACCCCCCTCCCCACTTGCACTCCCTCCCTTCCTTGCCTAGCATAACTCCAACTGCCCTTCCTCTCCTTAGCACCACATCTGTTCCCACACCTCTGGTGGAAGTCTTCCACCCCATCAGAGTCCAGGCTAGAGTTCTGATCCCCAGAAGCCAGACCAGTATCCTGAACTCCAGAAGCCAGGCCAACTCTCTGAGAACCAGGCAGAAGCCTCCTATACTACCAGAAGCCAGGCCAGCATCTGAACCCCAGAGGACCTCCAGCCACATCAGAGGCCACACACATACATAGCCAGAACTTCAGCTCCTAACTTGGGCAGTTAGACCAGAACCCATCCAGGCCAACAGAAGTCCAGTCACCAACATGGGTGGAGACCTGTGCTGTGGGATGTTCTGTATGCTGTGAATATGTGTTGCTCTGATTGATTGATAAGTAAAACACTGATTGGTCAGTAGCCAGGCAGGAAGTGTAAGTGGGATAAACAGATAAGGAGAATTCTGGGAAGAGGAAAGCTGAGTCAGGAGTTGCCAGCCAGACACAGCAAAAGCAAGATGTGAAGGTGGGAGTGAGAAAAGGTACCAAGCCACATGGCTAACCATAAATAATAATTATGGGCTAATTTAAGTGAAAGAGCTATTAATAATAATTCTGGGCTAATGGCCAAGCCTTTATAAATAATATAAGCCTCTGTGTATTCATTTGGGTCTGAGTGGCTGTTGGTCATGGGAACTGGGCAGGACCAGGAAAACTTCCAGGTACAGATCCTCTACTCAACTACAGGCCATGGGATCCAGAAGACTAGAGATGGAACAGAAACTAAGGAAGAAACCACCTATCCAACAAAGATAAGTCTGGAAATTGGCAACTAGACCTATAATCACTCTAAATCCAGATGCCTAAACATAAGTGTAAGAACACAATAACAGCCAGGGCAATATGTCACCTCCAGAGGCCACCGACCCTACTACAGCAAATCCTGAATATTCCAACACAGTGGAAGCATAAGAAAAGAGCCTTAAAATTAATTTTATGATGATGATAGAGGTCCTTAAAGAGGATATGAAAAAACCCCTTAAAGAAATTGAGGAAAAGACAACCAAAAAATTGGAGGAAATCAATAAATCCTTTAAAGAACTCCAAGAAAGCTGAGAAAAAAACAATCAAGTGAAGGAAACTATTCAAGACATGAAAATTGAAATAGAAGCAATAAAGAAAGCACAAATGGAGAGAATTCTGGAAATGGAAAATCTGGATAAATGAACAGGAACTATGGATACAAGCATTACCAACAGAATTCAAGAGGTGGAAGAGAGAATCTCAGGCAATGAAGATATGATAGAAGAAATAGATTCAATGGTCAAAGAATGTATTAGAGCCAAAAAACTCCTAATACAAAACATCCAGGAAATCTTGGACACCAGGAAAAGACCAAACCTAAAAATAATAGGAATAAAAGAAGGAGAAGAATCACAGCTCAAAAACTCAGAAAATATATTTACAAAATAATAGAAGAAATTTTCCCTAACATAAAGAAGTGCATGCCTATAAAGGTACAAGAAGCTTACACAACAAACAGAAAAGAAAATAGCCATGATATTTAACAATCAAAACACGGAACAAAGGAAGAATGTTAATAGCTGCAAGAGAAAAATGTCAAGTAACATAAAAAGGCAGACTTATCAGAATTACACCCAACTTCTCAAAGAAGACTATAAAAGCCAGAAGAGCCTGAATAGATGGCTTACACACTACAGACTCTGAGACCATGGATGCTGGCCTACACTAATATACCTAGCAAAACATTCAATCACCAAGATATTTCATGACAAAGTCAAATTTAAACAATATCTATCTACAAATCCAGGCCTACAGGAGGTACTAGAAGGAAAACTTCAACACAAGGAAGTTAACTACACCCATAAAAACACAGGCAATTGATAGTCTCACAACAACAAAACCAAAAGAAGGGAAACACACACACACACACACACACACACACACACACACACACACACACTACCACCACCACCAGCAAAAATATAATAACAGAAACAAACAATCACTGGTTATTAATATCTCTCAATATCAATGGACTCAATTTGCCAATAAAAAGACACAGTCTAACAGAATGGATATGAAAACAGGACCCATCCTTCTGCTGTATACAAAAAACACACCTCAACATCAAAGGGAAACATTAACTCAGAGTAAAAGGTTGGAAAAAGATTTTTCCAATCAAATGGATCTAACAAGCAAGGAGTGTAGCTATCAGAATATCCAATAAAATAGAACCCAAACCAAAATTAACCAAAAGATAGGGAGAAGGACATTTCATACTCATCGAAGGGAGAATTCACCAAGATTATATCTTATTTCTGAACATCTATGCCCCAAATGCAAGAGTACACACATTAGTAAAAGAAACATTACTAAAGCTTAAATTACACATCACACCCCACACATTAATAGTGGGAGACCTCAACACCCCCTCTCAGCAAAGAACAGGTAATCTTGACAGAAACTAAGCAGAGAACTAACAAACTAACAGATATTGTAACTCAAATGGACCTAACCTATCTTTAGAACATTTCACCTAAACACAAAAGAATATACCTTTTTCTTAGCACCTCACAGGACCTTCTCCAAAATTGACAACATACTTGGTCATAAAGCAAATATCAACAGATACAAGAAAATTGAAATATCCCCTGGTATCCTATCAGACTACCATAGATTAAAGTTGGATTTCAACAATAGAAATAGCAGAAAGCCTACAAACTCATGGAAACTGAACAACTCTCAACTGAATTACCATGGGGCCAAACAAGAAATAAAAAAAGAAATTAAACACTTCCTATAATCCAATGAAAATGAATGTACAACATACCCAAACTTATGGAACACAATGATAGAGGTAATAAGAGGGAAGTTCATAGCACTAAGTGCCTACTTAAATAAATTAGAGAATTCTCGCACCATTGACTTAACAGCACACCTGAAAGATCTAGAACAAAAAGAAGCAGACATCCTCAAGAGGAGTAAATGGCAGGAAATCATCAAACTTAGGGCTGAAATCAATAAAATAGAAACAAAGAACAATACAAAGAATCAATGAAACCAAGAGTTGGTTCTTTGAGAAAATCAACAAAATAGACAAACCCTTAGCCAAATTAACTAAAAGGCAGAGGGAGAAAATCCAAATAAATAAAATCAGAAATGAAAAGGGAGAAATAACAACAGACACTGAGGAAATCCAGAGAATCATCAGGTCATGCTTCAAAAACCTGTACTCCCCAAAACTGGAAAATCTAAAAGAAATGGACATTTTTCTCAATCGATATCACTTACCAAAGTTAGATCAAGATCAGATAATCAGTGTAAATGGACCTACAACCCAAAAGTTATAGAAGTAGTCATTAGAAGTCTTCCAACCAAAAAAAGCCCAGGGCCAGACAGTTTTAATGCAGAGTTCTACCTGACCTTCAAAGATATTTTACCAATATCAAAAATAACTTCTCAAGTTATTCCACAAAATAGAAACAGAAGGAGCATTGCCAAATGAGGTCACAGTCACCCTGATACCTAAACCACATAAAGCCTCAGCAAAGAAAGAGAATTACAGACCAGCCTCCCTCATGAACATTGATGAAAAAAACAAAACAAAACAAAACAAAACAAAACAAAACAAAACAAAAAAAAAACCTCAGTAAAATACTGGCAAACTGAATCTAAGAACACATCAAAAAGATCATCTACCACAATTGATTGGGCTTCATCACAGAAATACAGGGATGGTTCAACATATGAAAATCTGTCAATGTAATCTATTGTATAAACAAACTGGGAGAAAAAAACCCACATGCCTATCTCATGAGATGCTGAGAAAGCCTTTGACAAAATCCAATACCCCTTCACAATAAAATTCTTAGAGAGATCAGGGCTACAAGGGACATACCTAAACATAATAAGGGCACTGTATTCCAAGCCCATAGCTCACAACAAATTAAATGGAGAGAAACTCAAAGCAATTCCACTAAATTCAGGAACAAGACAAGATTGTCTACTCTATCTATATCTATTCAATATAGTACTCAAAGTTCTAGCTAGTGCAATAAGACAACTAAAGGAGACCCAGATTATACGATTTGGAAAGGAAGAAGTCAAAGATTCATTATTCACAGATGATATGATAGTATACATAAGGGTTCCCAAATATTCTACCAGGGGTCTCCTACAGCCCATAAATACCTCTAGTGAAGTGACTGGTATAAGATGAACTAAAAAACATCAGTAGCCCTCCTGTATAGAAATGATAAATGGGCTGACAATGAAATCAGGGAAACAACACCCTTCACATTAGTTTCAAATGATATAAAATATCTTGGCATAATTCTAGCCAAGAAAATGAAAGACCTTTATAACAAAAACTTCAAATATTTGAAGAAAAAAATGGATAAGATGGAAAGATCTCCTATGCCCATGGATTGGTAATATTATCATAATAAAAATGGCCATTTTACCAAGAGTAACCTACCGATTCAATACAATCCCCATTAAAATCCCAACACAATTCTTATTGATCTTGAAAGAACAATACTCAACATCATATGGAAAAACAAAAAATCCAGGATAGCTGAAACAATCCTGTACAATAAAGGAATTTCTGGAGGTATCACCACCCCAGATTTCAAGCTCTACTGCAGGGCTATAGTAATAAAAACCTCATGGTATTGGCATAAAAACAGGCAAGTGGATCAATGGAATTGAACTGAAGCCCCAGACATAAATCCACACACCTATGAACACCTGATTTTTTGACAAAGAAACTAAAATTATACATTGGATAAAAGACAGAATCTTCAACTAATGGTGGTGATCTAACTAGATGTTAGCATGTAGAAGGATGCAAATAAATCTATATCTATCACCTTTCACAAAACTCAAGTCCCAGTACATCAAAGAACTCAACATAAATCCAGATACACTGAACTTGATAGAAGAGAAAGTGGGGAATAGCTTTGAATGAATTGGCACAGGAGGCAACTTCCTGAACAGGATACCAATAGCTCAGACACTAAGATTGACAATTAGTAAATGGGACCCCATGAAACTGAAAAGCTTCTGTAAGGCAAAGGACACTGTCAATAGGACAAAATGGCAGCCTACAGAATAGGAAAAGGTCTTCACCATCCCCACATCTGACAGAGGGCTGATTTCCAAAATATATAAATAACTTAAGAAACCAGACATTAAAAAACAAAATAATCTAATTAAAAACTGGAGTACAGATTTGAACAGAGAATTCTCAACAGAAGAATTTCAAATGGCTGAGAAACAGATAATTGGGAATCAATCTACCTCAAGACCCAGATATACCACTCTTGGGCATATACCCAAAGGATACTCAATCATACCACAAGGACACAAGTTCAATTATGTTCATAGCAACTTTATTCATAATAGCTAGAACCTGGAAACAACCTAGATGTGCCTCAACCAAAGAATCGATACAGAAAATGTGGATCATGTATACAATGGAGTATTACTCACCTGTTTAAAACAATAACATCATGAAATTCAAAGGCAAATGGATGGCACTAGAAATAATCATTCTGGGTGAGGTAACCCAGACCCAGAAAGACAAACATGGTATGTACTCACTCATAAGTGGATATTAGCTGTAAAGTGAAGGACATCCATGCTATAATCCACAGACCCAGAGAGGTTAGGTAACAAGTAAGGCCCATGGGGGAACACTCAGATCTCCCTAGGAAGGGGAAATAGAAATGATTTTGTGGGTGTACTGAGGGGTAGATAGGGATGGAAACATGAGGGATCAGGTTGGAGAGAGTACTGAAAGAGATTATTGGAAATGGGGGGCATTTCAGGGTCAGGTAGAAACCTGGTACAAGGGGAATTTTCAGGAATCAAGGATAACCCCAGCTAAGACTTCTAGCAATAGCAGATATGTAGCCTGAAGTGTTATCTCCTGTGACCAGTCAGACTTCCAGTGGAGGGACTGGGATACCAACCCAGCCACATAACCTTCAACCTACAGTCTTTCCTACCTGTGGGGTAAGGGTGGCACAGAGATTGTGGGAGTGGCCAGTCAAAGACTGGTTCAGCCTGAGACCCATGCCATGAGAGTGAACCCCACTCCTGACACTGCCTGAAATGCCATGACCCAGAAGTTGGATGCCCCAGAGACCTAGCATAGAACCAAAAATGACTGGAGAAAAAAAAATGTCAATGTAAAGGTGCCTAACAATATTCTGCTATACTCATAGACTGGTGCCTAGCCAATAGTCATCAAAGAGCCTTCATCCAACAATTGATGGAAACAGATGCAGTCCCTCAGCCAAACATTAGGCAGAGCTTGGGGAAACCTGCTAAAAAGAGGGAGGAAGGATTGCAGGAGCCAGAGGGGTTAAGGACACCACAAGAAAACCCACCCCACAGAAACAACTAACCTGGGCTCATAGGGGCTCAAAGAGACTGAACCAACAACTAGGGAGCCTGCATGGGACTAACCTAGGCCATAGGCCATATGCTTGTATGTGACAGTTGTGTAGCTTAGTCTACTTATGGGGCTCCTAACAATGGGAGCAGAGGCTGTCCCTAATGCTTTGGCTGGTTTGGGGAACTTATTCTCTATACTGGGTTGCCTTGCCCAGCCTGATTACAAGGTGATGTGCTTAGTCTTATTACAATTTGATATACCATGTTTTATCGATATCAATGGGGAGCCTGCCCTTTTCTGAATAGAGGCAGTGGAGTGGATGTTGGGAGGGAGAGGCATAGGGGAGATTTGGGGAAGGGACTGGGAAGAGAGGAGGGAAAGGAAACTGGAGTTAGGATATAAAATAAAAAAATTGATATTTAAAAAACAATTGAGTTTAGAGCTTCAAAACTAGTGTCATTATGATAGCCTCAGAGGAGCTGAGCAGTCACTAGTTTCTTGCTGTCTTCCAGTGATGGCATTGTCTTGGGAAAACGTCTAGAGAAACTCAGTGACAGTGTACGGAGGAAAAATGTAACTATCTGTTTGATTCCCAGCTTGAGATGTTGAGAAAGTTGTAAATTCCATGTGACTTGCTTGAGTTTTGCCTCAGCCTTCATGGATGCTCTTGTTTGAGCACGGTTGGTGCCTTGGTTGTTTTGGAGAGCAGAAGGAGGTAATAGAAAGACTTAGCAATCTTTAGAAAGATCTCTTAGAAAATCACAAATAGAAATCAGGCTTGTAGGAGCAGGCTTAAAATCCCTGCACTTGGGAAGCAGAGTCAGGAAGATTGGGAGTTCAAGGTCATCCTCAACTGCGTAGTGAGTTTGAGGTCATCCTTGTCTCAAAACAAATCACAAATACAAATTTGTCTATGAAGGGTGGCTGTGTGATTACTATGCAGACCAGAATACTTCTGAGAGTAAACGAGAACACTACGACTAGTTACACCAGGCAGTTAGTTGTCTGGTTTGCGACACTCCAGGGGAAATGGGACCTGGGGTTACCTAGCTTTCCCAAGCCATATTTAGTAAGGAAGAAGTTTCTATAAACTGGTGCCAAGTGCATTATTAATTGATCCCCCTCCACACTTTGCTGAGCATGATCTCATAGAAACCCCACTTGAGGTATTGTTGCTCTACATTGTCACCAGGGTGTCCCGGCCTGGACAGATTGCCTTTTGATCATGTGCCGCAGAGGAACAGAAATCCCTCTGACCATGGTGCTTAAGTGTGGGGCCCAGCAGGCCCCCCACCCACACCCCCTGCTAGCTTTGCTGATCACCAATCACAGACTGAACCCTGTTTTCTGACCCTTTCTGCTGTGCAAACTGGGGGAGCCTGTCTGGCTCTCCATTTTGTGAAATGTGAACCATGGGGACAAGTTTTCAACCCTGATTTTGGGGTTCTTGTCAATCAATGAGGAGAAGCATAAGCAGTGAAGTACTACATGTTGGCTGTGAGTGAAGTATGGCTTTCCTAGTTAACCAGCAGGGGCAGTGCATACTTCTTAGGCATCCCATTTCCTCATCCATGGAAAGAGTGTGTTTTATCTGCTTCTTCAAGGAGTTGGGGATGATTAAACACAGAGAATGCTTAGTATGCACAAACATGACCTGGTCCTCTTTGAAACACTGTTCCTATAATGTTGACACATTGAATTCCAATGGATTGTTTTCTTTCCTTACTATTGAACTCCATTGTTTTTGTTTGAGACAGGGTTTCTCTAGTAGGCCTGGTAGGTCTAGAACTCACTATATAGTCAAACCTGGCCTCAAACTCATAGAAACCCACCGACCTCTGCCTCCCTAGTGCTGGGATTAAAGGTGCGGGCCACCATGTCCAGCTGAACTCTGCTGTCTTCAATTTCTCAACCTGGGCAAAAGAAAGCCAATAAGCTCTGTGGACCACAAGGCAGGAGTGAGGATGCTGACTGGTGAGGAGCTGGAAGGATTCAAGGGACAGGCTCAGGAGTGACAGACTGTGAGCCTGCCAAGAAGCAGCACAGGGAGCTCCTTCCCTCACACTGCTAAAAATACCGCCGGGAGAGTCATTTCTCTGCTTCTATTTTAGAAACCAGAGACAGAGCCACCATATTCATGTTTGGATCTTGGTCAGCCTTCTGGTCTGGGTTTTAAATTTCAAGAGAGGTTTTTGTGGAGGGGGCAGTTAAAATAGCCTGTAGAGTTTGAGAATTGAAATTTGAAAATAGATATGTGTTGGGTATCATTTAGGTAATTGCTAGTATTTTTTTTTAAAAGGCTTTATTAGAAATAGTCGGGGTGCCACAATGAGAAAATGTTTTCTGCTATTGGCTTGCCCATAAGTCTGTGGTTGTGTGTGTGCACATGTGTCCACAGCCTTTCACTGTGGAGTTTTGCTCACTTACTTCCCCAAGCATTTGTTGAGTCATTATTACTGAAAACAATGTATCCAGGCTTTAGACAGAAGTAGGAAAATGTAAAGACAAGTAGCAACTGATTCCTTCTTCAAGCTTTCCTACAATGTTCTGGGAGACATGAGGCTTCCAATCCAACACAAGGAAACAGGTTGGGGTCGGAGTCTAGAGGGGCAAGTCATGTGTAGAAACAGGCTAATTACAGGCTGGAGAGATGGCCCTGGGTGCTCTTCCATAGGACACAGTCTCAGTCTCCAGCACCCACATGGTGGCCTATAACCATCCATAACTCTAGTTCTGGGGGACCCCACTGCCCTTGTCTCTTTGCTATGCGCACCAGACACACAGTCAGTGCATTTACATACATGCAGAAAACCACTCATACACAGAAAATACAATATACAAATACAAATAAATACAAATACACCTTGACAACAACAAAGAAACGGGCCAGTTAACCAAACATCAACCTGTCAAATTGTTTCACCAAATGACCAATATTCTAAAAGACCAAATCAGTAACAATCAACTTGCCAACCAACAATCGGTAACAGTCAACTTGCCATTGGCCTAGGGCCACTGAGTGTTGCTAGAGAAAGAATTTGCCTCTGGGGTCTACAGAGGAAACCTTTGGGTTAGCATTTGTGTCAGTTTTACTTAGTAGTGTATTTGTATCTGAAAAGTGGACAGTTTTAACTTCCAGCTATGGGATATTTCCATGGTTAAGCAAGCCCCTTGAGTTGGGCCATGGGAAAGCATTGTGTGTGCCAAATTTCAGCAACCAGAAGTGAAGTTTTCTTGCTTTTAGGGAACTTGATGCCTCAGTTACATTTCCAGTAGGAAACATAGGCCACTAGAAGAGCCCCCTTCCACCCCCACCTCCCAGGAATGCAAAGCTAGTTTTGTAGGTGGTACAGGTCCCATGAATAGCAAGGGTGAGGAACTGTGGTGACTACATGAAAAGTATGGGATGGTGGCAGTCACCTTCCTCATCTCATCTCTAGCAGGTACTTCTCACTGCTCAAAGCCAGTGATGGGCAGAGGTAAAGAATTCCTAAGCAGGAGGGAGGGGAGAGTAGGTTTATAGGGCACCGGCCCCCAAAGAATAGGGGCATAAGACGTAAGTTTAGGGGTCTCCTGTAAGGTGGTTTTAGGGATTCTAACAGAATTTTGTGTTTGGCTTACTAAAGCCCCTATGCAGAGCTCTTGAAATATAGACATATCTGCATTGGCTGCCCGGGACTCCCCTAAAGCCCAAAAGAATTTTAGGAGAGGGCCAGGGTACAATATATGGCTGAGGCTAGAAGCCCATTGGCTTGATTCTGGCTCTGTAACTGTGCCTTAGCACATCAGCCTGAAGGAAGAAAGAGTGGGCACCACTCTTGATGTGCTGTAACTTATGTGATCCTTAGACCCACCCAGGACCGATGTTCAATAGCAACCCTTTGTGCTAGGGCTGAGGTGCAGTGCTTGTTACAGTTGCGTTTCTCACTTTGAACCTGGACTTCCTTTGGATTCAGTGAATCTCTGAGGTTCTTGGATACTGAGAAAAGGGTATCCCAACATGGAGGTAGATTTCCACTAATAGACAGATGGAACTTTGCAGGATTTAGTAGCATAATAAATGAGACGCTTGTCTTATGGTGGTACAGAAGTTCATATTTGGTACAAGAGACTGTTTTGATGAACAAAGGCCAGTGGTTCATTAAATATCACGGACTATGTTTTGAAAGCAGAGGCAGGGGCAGCAATTGCAGTGAGAAAGACAAGAACCAGAATAATTGGTATTATACATGGCTTGTGATTTCTCCACATTCACAGCTTTCATGCTAACATTTTCCCAGCTTCCACTGGTTTTTAACTGTCAAATTGACAAATCTAGATTTACCTGGGAAGAGAATCTTAGTGAGGAATGACCTAGATCACATTGGCTTATAAGCATGTCTGTGTGGCATTCTCTGGAAGACTCAGCCCACTGTGGGCAGCACCATTCCCTAGGTAGGGAGTCCTGCAAAGTATGAGTAAGGAGAAACCAAGCAGACAGTAGACAAGAAGGAGGCCTCCGGGCCTTTACTTTTCTCTGCTCCTGCCCATGGATGTGATGTGACTGGCTGTTTTTACTTCTTCCTAGTGATGGACTTTAACCTGGAGCTGTAAGCAGAATAAACCTGTCCCCCCCCCTCCCCCATTGCTTTTTGGCTGGTTGTTTTTATCACAGCAACAGAAAGGAAAACTAGAACATAGGCCTAGAGAGAGGATGAGGGCAAATGCAAAAACACCATCCTGTGTTTTCCTAGGCCATAAAAGGTGATCAAGTCAAATCAGAACTTGTAAAGAAAAAGTAAAATGGAATTCCATGAAATTCTACTGATATTTTCTGCACATCTGTCTTGTACATCAACTTCAAGTCCTGGAAAGGAGATGTAAAGGAGAGTTTAGATTTGAGTGTCTTTAAAGACATGGGATGTGGCATAGAGCCTTTGTCCAGTGACTGATGGAGGCAGATGCAGAGATCCACGGTCAGGTACCAGGCTGAGCTCTGGGAATCCAATTGATGAGAGAGAGGAGGGATTCTGCAGGCGAGGAACTTTGAGACCCTGATGGGAGTATGTACAGAGATGACTGGCCACACTAGTGGAAGCCCAAGAACTGTGGACTGGTGGCTGTGGAGCCCCCATGGGACTGGACTAGGCCCTCTGGATATGGAAGATGGTTGTTTGGCTCAAACTGTTTGGGGGGCACCCAGGCAGGGGGATTGGGATCTGTCCCTGGTCTATGGGCAGGCTTCTGGAATCTGGTGCCTGTGGTGTGACACCTTGCACAGCCTTGGTGTAGTGGGGAGGGGCTTGGACCTGCCTAGGCTCAGTGTGCTGGGCTCTGTTGACTCCTCATGGGAGACCTTGATTTGGGGGATGTGGGGTGGCTTGGGAAGAGAGGGATAAAGAGTGTGAGGAGGGAGGAGGGGAGAATCTGTGGGTGGTATGTGGAGTGAGTAGGGAATTTCTTAATAAAGAAAAATTTAAAAAAAAGAAAAAAAGAGATGGGATGTGGGCAGTATGGACTTGTTGGGGTACAGTGGGTCTTTTTGCTGGTCACTACTTTTTCCTTGTAGCAGAACAATTAAAAAAAAGTCTTGGATATAGTGAAGATTTGATAACTTCTTAGTTATTTCCAGTTGCTCAAACTCAGGGCAGACTAATCTTTTCACTTCTTTCCTGAATTCTGTAACTTAGGTTGAATGGGGGAGCCAGTGTTGTGCTTCCAGAGCCTTTCTGTCTCTTCCAGACTCTGTCTGCTCCCAATTGCTGGGGTGTAGAAATGCATGATTTGCCCCCTGCCCCAGGAAGCTTGTCTGAGGGGAAAGGCTGCCCCTGTTCTAGCACAGTGCACATTCCCTGCCGTGGCTTTGTTATCAGAGAGATCTCTGATAAGTTTACGGTTACTTAGCCTTCCCTGATGCTCAGAGTTTAGCTCTGTCCTCTTTGGCTCTTTACGAGAATCGTGAAGCAAGCATGGGCCCAGGTTACCCTAACAAGCTAGACTGAGCCACACATCCTCAACAGACCAAGTGAAGAGACAAAGTGTTTGTGAAAAGCAGAGAAAGGAGATTTGTCCAATGTGGCCACTTTGGGAAGAGGAACAAATAGAGATCCAGTGGCCCCTCCAAACTCATCTTCAGGGTTCTGATATGAGGTCAATTTAAATAGAGGGCAAGAAGCATGCAGAACAAAACAACTTCTGGGGGTCCACTGTTTCAAGAGTCCAGCAGCCAAAGAGGAAAGGAAGTGTCTCTTCAGAATATCTTCGCTCCATACTCCAGTGAGTATATGGGCAACACAAACTGGACTTGGTGTATTTGGGGGGAGGGAAGGAGGGTGCAAGGGTTGGAGGGTGGACTTGGGAGGAAAGCAAATCAAATGTGATCGGGTGCATTGTTAAAAGTCCCAAATAATTAGTAAAAATATTATGTTGGACAAAAAGGAAACAATGAGAATATCTTCATTCTTTCTGTGATTGTTAGAACAGTGGTCTACATTTTGAGCATCTTTCTGGGTGGGCTGTTGCCTTCATCTGTGTTGATCTGTACTGCTGATGTTCCTTTAAGGACTACAAAGGTCTGGGACTGAATGGAGATTACTTCGTTCCCCCACTTTCTCCAGACTTGAGAAACTTGTCATCATTTCGTTCTATCCCAGTGTTGCAGAAAGTCTTCCTAACAAACAGCTCTGGATAAAAAGCTGATTTGGTGCTCCAAGCCTGACTATGCTTCTAAATACAAGGGCCACGTGTGAAGCTCCCTCCCAGTTCATGATGCTCTGTTTTTGTCCAACGGCTGCATTAGCTTCTCCCAACTATAGGATGAACAGACACCAGTACAGCTTTACAGGACATTTCCCTGGACCTCTTTTCTTGCTCAGGGATGCAGAAGGGTGGAGGCATAGAGGATAACCTTGGCTCTGGATTGAGAAGTCCTAGAGAAAATCTGATGATGTGTGTTTGAAGAATTAAAGAACCATGCTAAAGAAAATTTGTCTAAAGTAGGAGAGGTTTGAGTAGGCTCCAGGCCACTGGGCTGACACTAGTGTCTCAGGTACAGGAGGGAAAGAAAGATTTTGAGCATATCAGTGACATCCCCTCACCCAAAAGACTGTGTCCCAATTCCTGTGTGGGGGTGGGGAGACCGTAGAACAAAAGGAAGAGCTGTTTTCCCACAATCTGTCTTTGAAATAACAGGAGGACAAGGCAGCATTGTTCGGAGAGTCATGCCACGGAGCAACACCAAAGGGGGAGAGTGGGACCCTGTGGCCCTGGCAACATGCACAGTGACCTGTGTGGAGTGAGGCTGTGGCTCTCTGGTGGTAATACCTTTAGTTCGGCTGACTGCATGGCTGACTCCTCCTGAAGTAGACAAGGTGGGAAGGAGCTGAGGAGAGAAGAGTGGATGAGAAGGCCTCACAAGTAGCAAGAGGCAGGTGAAAGGCTTTAGACGTGATAGAAATGGTGTCCTTGGCATGGGTACCCACCCGTTTCCCCTTAAGGAAGTAGCTCCAGAGTCCATGTTGTGCTGACCTGCCATAAAGGCTTAAGGTACTTCCCAGCAGCATTGACCATAGGTCAACAGGTACCTATAACAGGAGTATTGTCCCCACAGAGGGGCCATCTCACGTCTGACTCACAATTCACACCACAAGGCAGATGGCATAGTGCTATCTGAGCAGGGAAGTAGAGAGAGGGCTCTGGTCATTCCTGAGGGCTTAAGACATGGAAATAATTGGGAAGGGAACTATCTAAACACTTGGGTTCAAGGGTCACATTTAGAGTAATAGTGTCTTGGAGCAGAAGTCACGCTTGCAGGTGAGGATGATGGATGCATATGTCACATCTGTATGTGTTTGCTTATAATTTATCAGAAGAGGAGGAGACAGTGAGATAGAGGAGAAAACCTTCCACAAGGACAAGTTTTAAAGGATCCTTCATGAGCTTTAATCCACAAAGCAGGAAGGGGCAGCCAGGCAGCCTGTGTTCTGAACTGCTGAGGGCAGAGACCAGCAGAGTGGCGCCCATAGGACACTCAGCATGGCAGCCACTCCTCTGAAATGATTGAGGAACTGTGAAGAGGCAGGACACAAGAAAGTTTTCAATTGTTACCTTAATTTGGACACATTTCAAAGAGACCATGAGTGTTCAGTTAACTGAAGGGATTCATAGACTTACTTCTTTCAGTGCCTGGGATCACTGCAGTAGATGGTCTAGCCATGCATTTCACCATGCTGAAAGGCCTAGTCTGTTTTCCTCAGTGTGAGTGTCTGCCTGTCACCTGGAGATAGCTCCCTTGACATCTGTCCCTCTAGTTCATGTTCAAACTTTAAGACTCGACACACACACTAACTTTGTCTCCCGCTTCCCCTTTTCTGGCCCATGGTGGGAAAAGGGAGTCCTCTAATTCTTGCCTTTGTCTTCTCCAGGCCACAGTGACTTCTCTCCCTGCTCTGTGGTCCTTCTTGAAATCTTCAGTGAGCAACTTGGGTATCCTCACCCTGAAAGCTGCACTACCCTGGACCCCTTTGTCCAAGCTCAAATATTTAGTGTTTCAGAGAGCATTTTCAATGAGGATATGAAGGTTAATATTTTCTAAATGGCTAGCTTTGTTGATTTATGTCTTTACCAAAGAATTCAATCACTTATTGATTACATATGATAATATTGATTACATATGATGATATATAAGCTTCATTCCCACCTATTATTTTTATCTATATCATTGTTTACTTGTGATATTGCATAGGGGGTGCCATCAACCATTTATAACCAAATTGTGACTTTGCTTGGATGGCCCTTTCAATGGTAATACTCATTAGTCACAACAGTAACTGGCAGTTTAATTGCATCAAAGTTTTTGAAGACAATGACTTCTCTACTGAAGTAATTATAAATAAATTCCAAATGGAACCTGGCACCACCCTGAAGGAATTCTAATTTCACACTGTTGGGGAAGTTGACCAAGATGGCTTCAGAGTAGACTAACTTTACACAGCACATTTAAAAAAGGACACTTTCATTCAGCATCAGGATCATACTATTATATTTATTAATCAACAGCATGGGAAAAGGTGAAAAAAGGTCTAGAATAAGCCCTTTGTTGGAATGCCTTCCACTTTCCACAGAACAGAAACTAAAATAACCCGTTACACAGTTAGTCACAAATATGGTGTTTTGTGTATACACGCGAGTATTGTCTAAAACATGTCTTCTTTGTAGTGGCCAGGCCCTGCCACCACTGTGTTTGGCTGAGTTCACAAATCTGTTACAACCTGCAGCTCCTCTGTCCCTACCCTGGCTCTCCTATCCTGCTGAGCTTCGTTTCCTGGCAATAATTAGAACCTCTTGCCACCACCATAGCTACAGCTGCTGTGGGAACCACCATAATCACCTTGGTGTTGTGGTTTAACAAAATACTGGTCTCCACCTCCATTAGGGCCGGAGCTCCTGCATCCAAAGATTCTTCCCTTCATTGGTCCAAACTCTGAAGACGTTTGTCATTATTGTCAAAATCATTGTAGCTTCCACCACCTATAACGTTGCTCCCATCATTACCAAACCCATGATAGTCATCTCCACTGCCAACTATCTGCCACTACTATGGCTGCCACCAAAGCCACGATGGCCAATGAAGCGTCTTCCTTGACCAAAGTTGTCATTGCCACTAAAACCACCTCTACAACTGCCACCGAAGTTTCCAGAACCACTTCATCCCTTTCGGCTGGATGAAACACTAGCCATCTCTTGCTTCCACAGGGCTTTTTTTTTTTTTTTTTTTTTTTTTTTTTTACTTCATAGTTGTAGACATTTATGGTATTTATAAATGACAATTTTATTCAGAGTCAAGATTATTAAAGGTTAAAGAAAAAAAAAAAAAGCAAAGCCCCTCTGTCAGTCATGATTTCAATCACTTCAATTTTCCCATACTGTTCGAAATAACCTCACAGGTGATGCTTTTCAGTGTCTTCTTTAATGTAACCAACAAAGATCTGTTTCACAGTTAAGTGGGCACCTGGTCTCTGAGAGCCTTCTCTTGACACAACTCTCTTTGGTTCCACAACTCTTCCATCCACCTCATGTGGTCTTGCATTCATAGCCACACCTACTTCCTCGGCAATGGCGTACCTGACAAATCCAGAGCTCCTGGATTGCTTGGTGTTTGGATCTCTCCTCACCACCGTCGGTGAGCATTCCACATGCTCAAAATGGTTCCTTGGCCTCTCCTTGGTTGTCGCGTTGAAGCTCGGCTTCCCGCAAAGGGCTTCAGCTGCTGTCCTGGTGCCTTGGGAGACTCTGGCTTAGTCATGACGGCTGGGAGACTGGAACCTTCAGAAACGCTTCCTTAGCAGAATGGACGGCAGAAAGCACCGCTTTAGATTTTGATTCTGGCTTAGTCAAAGGTTTGCTTGGTCAGCACGGTTTCAGGGCACTTCTTCCTGGAGCCTGAGTACCTGCTTTTGTTGCCTGTAGGTTCCTGGGGAACTGCTGCTGATTCATCTTTAACTCACTGTTGTTTAGTTCCTCAGCTTGACTCTGTTGTCTATGGTTCTTAATTTCTATCTACTTTTTAGAAACAAAACAAACAATGACCCATACATTACTTACTCTAAGCCACATACTTTACTGTATGGTATGGTACATCAAAAAGAAAAACAAGCAACTTGCTGGATTAGTTCATTGCTTATGAAGCATGAGGGATAATACTCAAATAATTGCAGTAGAAAGGCATATGAGCATTTGGTAAATGTTCCTGAAATCCTATCGCTCAGGTGTGCGGGAGGCTGAGACAGGAGTTAGAGAATTCCTGAACCCAGGTTCAGCAAGACCCTGTCTCAAAGACCATCCAAATAAAGGGGCTACCCTTATAGAAGACCATTTTATTCTTGAGAATTTGTCAGAGATTGCAAGTAAGTGCTAGACAGGACTTTCCATCATTTAATATAAGCTATAGGGATTTTTTGATGTTCCAGGGATCTCTGTGAGTTCAAGGCCACACTTGGCTACAAGAGAGAAACAGAACCAGGCAGTGGTGACACACACTTTTAATCCCAGGAAGTAATAAGTCAGGACACAGAAAGATATATAAGGCATGATGAAACAGTAACTTGCTTTCCTGAGGCTGAGGATTTCATAGAGGTAAGCTAGTGGCTGTTCTGCTTCTCTGATCTTTCAGCTTTCATCCCAATATCTGGCTCTGGGTTTTATATTATAAGACCTTTTAAGATTCATGTTACATTCTGGAGCTCAGGGAAAGGCAGTTCAGGCACCCTCACCACTATTGCTAGTAGTCTAATCTGGAGTCATCTTTGTGGATTCCTGGGAATTTCCCTAGCAACAGGTTTCTCCTTTACCCCATAATGTCCCCCTCTATCAAGGTATCTATTTCATTGCTCTCCCACTCTGTCCCTCCCCCTGTTGAAGAGAGGGAATTATATGAGCAAGGGAGGTCAAGATCATGATGGGGAAATCTGCAGAGACAACTGAACTAAGCTCATAGGAACTTATGAACTTTAGACCAACAGCTGTGGAACCTGCATGGGCCCAAAGTAGGCCCTTTGCATATGGGAGACAGTTGTGTCGCTGGGTCTGTCTGAAGCACCCCTGGCAGTGTGATCAGGATCTATCCCTCGTGCATGAGCTGGCTTTTTGGATCCCGTTACCTATGGTTAAAACACCTTGCTCACCCTTGATGCAAGGGGGAGGGACTTGGTCCTGCCTCAACTGAATGTACCAGGCTTAGCTGTCCCTCCCACGGGAGAACTTACCCTCCAAAAGGAGGGGGTGAGGGGTGGGCCAGGCAGGGGTCGGAGGAGCGGGAGGAGGGATGAGAGGAGGATCTGTGGTTGGCATGTAAAATGAATAAGAAAATTTATAAAAGTATCTAACCAAGGGATATTGTGAAATATTATAAAGATTGTGTCATCAGTACTGAGTCTAGAAGGTATATTTGTGTGTGTGTGTGTGTGTGTGTGTGTGTGTGTGTGTGTGTGTGTATGCACTCATGCATGCATTTTGTTTGAAATCGAGAACTTTGATATAGGAGTTAGTGAGAGACAACAGATCCCTATTGTGGGATACTCATATACTGTGTGAAGATGTGTCATTGTGACTGGTTTAATAAAAAAGCTGAATGGCCATAGCTAGGCAGGAGAAGTTAGGCAGGACTCCCAGGCAGAGAGAGAACTCAGGGGGATGAATTTAGGCATGCAGAGAAGCCAGTGAGACACAGAGCAAGTCAGAGGCATGGTATTGAGGAGAGGTAGCAAGGCAAGTGGCAAAATGTAGATGAATAGAATGGGTTACTTTAAGTTATAAGAGCTGGTTGTGAGCAAGCCTAAGCTAAGGCAGAGCTTTCATAGTTAATAAGTCTCCATGTTGTTATTTGGGAACTGGCAGATCAAAAGGAAAGTCCAGCTATGGATCCCCAGGGAGATGGAGAAAACTAAACCTGGGAGTAGCGCAGTGAAAGTTCTGTCAGTATTTCCTGTGGGATTCTGACAACCTTTGACATAAATGGGGAACTGCCCATCGTCACCTAAGAAGTGCCCACTGAAGTGTAGGGAGGAGAGAGACCTTTCCTTTGATGTCTGAGCCTCTGTTGGAGTGCATGGGCAGGAAACAGATTAAATAGGAGAAAATGCATACTTAGAGGTGTGGTTGCTTGCATATTGCATGAAGTCCGGACATTGACCCTTTTCATGGGGTGAGGATGATGGGAAGAGGATATGACAATTTAGGACCATTAATTGACTATGATGAATGAATGCACCTAGTGCTTAGACAATAGTTAATATGATTCTCTTTGGGAAACATAAGGGCCAAGGACATAGACCATCATTTATGATTTATCATCATTTACCATCTGTCCAGGTATAGTAAATTTTTAACCATCCTTCCTGCAGATAGGAGCTCAGTTGATCATAAGTCAAAGAAGGGACCAATGGGAAGTGTTTCTTTGGAGGGTCTGGTCTGTGGGTAAAGTATGGAGAGTTAGACTAAGCTGTTTCTCCTACCTGCCACTCTCCAAGAATCTTTAAAAATAATTTAAAGTAATTAAAAAATGTCATATTTTGGGGTGAGTTTCCCTACATTTCTTCAAAGGAAATGCAGTGTGAAGGCATAAGAAATTCAAGGCTAGTGGGTGAGATAGAAAAAAAAAAAACAAAAAACAAACAAAAAAACCCCAACAACAGAAAACCTAAAAACAGAAGATGATAGATGCAAATTTCTACATTCTCATCTCAGGCAGCAATCACAGCCTCTTGACTCAATGGCCTTACTAAAACCAACCACCCACCATACTGAATGATGGAGGCATCCCAAACCAAATTCAAAGTTTATGACAGCTGCTGAATTACAATAGTAGTGAAAGCTTTGTAGCATCTCTTATGAGATGGCTTGCAAGTGTTTTTGTCTGTGACCATGCAAGCATAACATTTATAACCTGGTCCAGCCTGTACACCCTTTGATGCAACTGAAACGTGCGTCATGGGAAAACATTCACCCTTACTATAAAGCATTTTTATACCCTTATTCTCTGTTATGTAAAACTTCTGCTTGTACATAATGAATTCATCAGGAAATCCCAGGTTTCAAGAATATTTAAAATGAAGTATAGGAAGGAACTGGTGGACTGGGAAAGGCAGCCCTATTTCCTACTTATGGGAATGAACTTATTCTTGTCTGAAGGCTGTGCAACCCTATTGCTGTGTGTAGCCAGCTTCTCTTGGTCTCAGTTCCGCCATATGAAGCCTTCATGGCTGCCTGTTTTGGTTCTGAAACCTGTGACCAGTGGGGAGCCAGGAAGAAGAATCTGCCATGACCAAAGACTGTAGACATCAGTTCACTTAGACCATTACATTCTGGAAAGTAGATGAGGATATAAATGCTCATGGGTTTCTTTCCAACCAAGGAGTGAGGAATCTAATTTTTATTCAGACAATTTGTTGACAAAGATGGGCTTAACGGTTCTCCTGGAATCAGTCTACTTTCAGCAGTTGAGAATCAGACTAATTTTTGGTTTGATTAAAGGAAAAAAAAAAACCCTGGCTTTAACAGTAGCTTGCATCAAGTAAAACTGATGTGCTAAAATAATTTGGAGGAAGAATTTAAAGAACTAGGAAGACTTATCATGTTTAAAGCTAATTGTGTACTCTTCTCTGCTCCAGGAAGACCCTCCCTTTGAGAACTACATTGAGGAGGGGATCATTGAAAAGCTTTCACAACCAGGAGGGCTAATGGACATTCTGCTAGTGAAACTGGATCTTTGATTTCAATGTCAAGTCAAGATGACGAGTTTGAAGAGGCTCCAGAGAGACCTTTAAGCTCCGCAAGCAAAGTGTGCATGCTTGAGCACGCACTGTAAGGCAGCTGTTGTCCTGTGTGGCCCTATGGCAGAGAAAAAGAAACACAGCTGACATTTAGTTTCTTTTTAGTGTGCCTGCGTCTCCAGCAGTGCCATTAAGCAGGTGCTCTTAGGAGGTTTGTTTTATGGATGAGCAAAATAAAGCTAGAGAGATTAAGAAATTTGTCCAATGAAGTGGACAAATGGGTAGAACTGGAGGACAGTGTGTTAAGTAAAAAAACCACTCATATGTGGATGCTAAAAAAGGCTGACTTATATGGAAGGCATGAACTTTTCTGAAGGAAAGGCAGAGGGAGCGGATAGGGGGAATGGGGGGAATTGGGGGGAGAGACTAGGAGGAGAGGAGGGGGGAATGGAACTGTGATTGGGCTGAAAAAATAATTCATTGATTAATTAACAGAAATTAAAATAAAAAAGAAAAAAGGTTGATCACAAAAAAGAGAGGAGAATAGAATTGGAGGGTGGAAAATAGGGAGCGGAAGGATGGAGGTAGGCTATCTACTAGGTATCAAAATACAGTCTAATAGAATAACAAAGCTCTATATTCTGCATTATCAGGGTAACTGTAGTTTATAACAGTCTATTATTTACATAAAAAAAACAGAGGAGTCAACTGAAGGCTTTAAACATAAATAATAATATATAAGGATATAGAAATGTTAATTACCCCCATTTGATTACTACCCATACACATAAGTACATGTAGAATTATATTGTATCTAATACACACACACACATACACACACACACACACATATATATATATAATTCTGTTCCAATTAAATATAATAAGTACATAAATGTATAAAGAAGCCCCATTTCATTACAGAATTCAGCTTATTGCTTCAGGCATGGTGGTGCCTGGGGGTAATCCCACCACTAGGGAGGTGGGAGGAAGAGAATCAGGAATTCAAGACTAGCCTGGGCTTCATAGGAAGCTGGAGGTTAGCCTGGGCTACATAAGACCTTGCCTCAAGGAATAAAAAACAAGAATTTATTTCATATTTAACAGTTGTCCAAGATTTTATAGCTATTAAGTTGTAGGCTGAAGAGTCTAACCTTGGGCAGTTGGCATTTGGGTCCAGGCTTTCCTGTACAATACTTGATGTTAGGGGTGAACTCTGTCTAGAAGTGGATTTGCCATGAAGCTTAAGCCCCTTTTCAAGGCCCTGTACTCATATGGTCATATATTTTCATAAAATTCACAAAAAGATATTTAAACTGCAACTCTGTGTAGTTTGATTTCCTGATAGAATTTCCCACGTTGCTTTGGAAAGAACTGTGGACATCTGGGTATCTGGCAAGGTGGAGAAGGAGTTGGGAATGCATTTAGCTTTAGTGGCACCAGCTTTTGTGGTGCGTAGTAACTGTTGACTTACCCATGTTGTAATACTCATGTCAGAGTCACGGTCGTACATCAGGCCCACAGGTTCTGCTCACGTGGACTGTGGTCATGCCAGACAGAGGCAACATATGGCTTGTGGAGGGAAATGAGGTTTGAAGTGGAGCCAGAAGCTCTTCTATAAAAATCTTCCCACATCCAATGTGTGCAATTAGATGTAAAAGGTTCTGTTTTCTTAGATACATAGTTAAAAATCAAAATTTTCTCTGTCAAAAAAATTCTCAACAATACAACAATGTAGTTACTGTTGTTTTTGTTTTGTTTTGTTTACAAGTGCATGTTTTTGAGAAGAGCAAACTATTGTTTACCAGAATCCCTATGTTTCAAGGGCACAATTTGAGGTAATCATATATTATAAGACGTATGTTCAAGCAGAATTTTCTCCCAGAGATGAGTGAGTGGAGAGGATTTATTGACCATTTAGCCTGTGACTTTATTATTGCCACAGTTTGGTATAAAGCAGATGCTTGAACAAATTCCCTCAGTAGCTACCCAGCTGAGCCTGAAGCAAGCCACACCCAGTGACTGTGCTCTTGGTGTACTTCAAGCAAGAGCAGAAAGAACAAGTGTTAGGACAAATGAATGCATATTGAGGTGTGAGAAGATTCCTGTGTAATGGTCAACAAGTGACGTTAATTTAGGGATCATTTAACTAGTCTCTACTCCTACATACACCCTGACATCTCATTGTTCAAATAGGAAAGAAAAAGGTTTTTTTATTTTTTATTTATTTTTTATTTATTTTTTTTTTATACTTTTTGAGTCAAGTTCTCACACTCTGTCCAGTTTGGCTTTCACTAGGGATTTTATATATGCACCAACCACACCTTATTAGGAAGTAAAATTTGACTTAAGTTTTACTGAATGTTGCTGCAATAATATACTCAAACAAACAAACAAACAAACAGAACAAAACCCTCCTCTGAATTGTATTTCAGTGCTCATATTGATTACTATAATAAAATACCTGTGATGGACTAATGGGGGGAAAAGAGGGTTATTTAGTTCACAAATTTGGAGGCTGAATATTCAAGAACAGACAGTTCTATTTAGTATCTGGCAAATTTCTTGTGACAGATGGTAGCCAATAGTAAGACTGCAAGACAGATTTGGTGGAGTCATGGTATGAATGAGAACGGCCCCCATAGGCTCATATGTTTGAATATTGGTCCCCAGTTGGTGGAACTGTTTGGGAAGGATTAGGCATGGCCTTGTGGGAGGAGGTGTGACACTGGGGTGGGCTTTGAGGTTTCAAAAGCCCATGCCGGATCCAGTTAGCTCTCTTTGCTTCTTGCTTGCAGATCAAGATGTAAACTCTCAGCTCCTGCTCCAGCTCCATGTCTACCTGCCTGCTGCCATGTTTCCACCATGATGGTCATGGACTCTAGGCCTCTGGAACTGCGAGCCCCAAATTAAGTGCCTTCTTTTATTGCCTTAGACATGGTATATTTTTACAGCAATTGAAAAGTAACTAATATAGGGGCAAGGCTGACTTTCTATGGCCTTACTAAACCACACAAACTAAAACAAATCCTCTCATTTCCTGAACCTGAATGGTTGAGTTAGCTCAACCTCAAATGCAAAGTTTATGTTAGTGTTTTAGCCACCTGCTCTCACAGTAACTACCAGAGTCCTGAAAGAACTGCATCAATGCCTTCTGAGGATAGTGTTCCCAATGATGGGTCACCTTCCAGTACTCCCTACGTTGCCTCTCACCTTCATCATATGGGGAACAGTCCTCTAGCCTGCACCAACCTTTGTGGGACACATGGAAACTACATCCAAGATATATAATAGATCACAGCAACTGTCAGTAATTTGCAAAGATCTTTGACCAAACATGCTTAAAAAGAAGTATCTTTCTATTTTTGGTATGGAAAACTGTCATGGACAAGTGTGTAGCCTGTGATGAATCCCATTAACTTGTATAATTAGTATGTATTACTAATTATAATTTTAAAAAGATGGTATGTGGCAAAGCATGGTGAAAATATTACAGAGATGGGTCAGGAATTACTAAAATAATTGTTTTGATTTTTCTGATGTTTATAGTATTACCAACTTTCTGAAAAGCAATTATAATTTGTTTTAAATTCTATAATGTTATTATTAATTTAGTATGTTCTCTTCTTCTTCTTCCTCCTCCTCCACCTTATTCACTCTTTTCAAATTTTCTAAGCTCAGGCTCCACAAAATTTGGGCCTGTCCTTGGGTGTATTTCCTTTGGGAGGGATGAATTACTGCATGCTTTGGCCAAGAGGATGATTTCTGGCTGCTAAAAGCAGAGGTATAAAAATCTGGATTGGAAAAAAAAAATCTGGATTGGTAAGCAGTACTCATGGCCCTGTATATCCAGGGCTGTGTCACTGAGAAATTTACACTATTGATTAGTTGAATTTTCTTCCTCTTCCTCTTCCTTCTTCTTCTCTTCCTCTTCCTCTTCTTCTTCTTCTTCTTCTTCTTCTTCTTCTTCTTCTTCTTCTTCTCCTCCTCCTCCTCCTCCTCCTCCTCCTCCTCCTCCTTCTCCTCCTCCTCCTCCTTTTCCTCCTCCTTCTTTTTCTTTTGCCTCAGCACCTGAGAATCTGGAACATAGTAAAGATTGACTTTGGGTAGACTAGATAAAAATCTGCCCAATATTTTAATGTTACCTCCCCGCCCCTCCTGCTCCATCCCCTGTAGCTAGAGTTTTCCTGCCTGGCCCACGGTCAGGACAGATCTCTCTCACCCGCCAGGCCCCTAGACACTCAGACCCAACCAAGTAAACATATAGAAACTTATATTGCTTACAAACTGTATGGCTGTGGCAGGCTTCTTGCTATCTAGTTCTTCTAGCTTAAATCAACCCATTTCTGTTAGTCTATAAGTTGCCACGTGGCTTGTGGCTTACCAGTACCTTACATCTCGATTGTCATGGTGGAGGCTGTCAGTGTCTCTCTGCCCAGCCTTCCACCTCCCCAAAATTTCTTTTCTCTTGTCCTGCCTATACTTCCTGCCTGGCTACTGGCCAATCAGCATTTTATTTATACAGAGTGATATCCACAGCAATCCCCCAAGTACATGTACTTTGAATTTTCCTCAAATCATAAACAGAACACACACACACACACACACACACACACACACACACACACACATATGAATATTTCCATGTTTAAGCTTGTTGGGCTTGGCTTTTTACTTTGCGTGTACATTTCTATTTATAAGGTACATCATAAACCCTTAGGAAGTAACTTTGTCTTTGATAGCTTGATGGGGTCAAAACATACGTACTCATTTTCCAGCTACCTAACGTTTATAATGTAACATCTTTAATTTGTGACATTGATTATGAATTTCTACTTTGATTCACTTTATTCTATGCTTGTTTGGAGATTACTTTGCAAAAATTTATCCCACAGAGAAAAAAATAGAGCATGTTTGTTATTACGTTTTTCTTAAAATCTATTGCTCTGAGTGATATGTATATGTATATATATATACACATAGCATATATGTACATATCATATATATACACACACATACATATATATACATATGTGCACATATGTATATACACATCATATATGTACATATCACATACACAATACACATATACATATCATATATGTACATATCATATATACACATATACATATCACATATATACATATCATATATATATTATATAGCCTTTCAGAAGTTGAAATGTCATCTTTTGAAATTAGTTTGGTGTATTATTTTTAGAGGTTTATTTTTATAGCCCCAAAGAAGCAAACTATCTTTTAATTACAACACAAATAGAATTAAACATACACAACTTAATAATTACACATGTTGAAGGAACAGTGTTTGGCTTTTCAAAGCATATCTTTGATAGATATGGGCAAGTTGTGAAGACATTTCTTTCTTAGTAGTTTTCAAAAATGAAAAGGGCCATGCCACTTGTGTATTTCTTTGTCAAAGTGTGATACCAGAATCTTATTTTTAAGAGATTATTTGTGTAGACATAATCTTGGTTTGACTAGGTAGTTTACTAGATAGATCAGGAGTTGCAAGGATTTTTCTATGAAAGGCCAGATGGTAAATATTTTAGGCTTTGATGGCCACCGGTGGTGTGTTCCTCCCCTCCTTCCTTCCCCACCTATGGTGTGTTCCTCCCCTCCTTCCTTCCTTCCCCACCTGTGATGTGTTCCTCCCCTCCTTCCTTCCTTCCCCACCTGTGGTATGTTCCTCCCCTCCCTCCCTCCTTCCCCACCTATGGTGTGTTCCTCCCCTCCCTCCTTCCTTCCCCACCTGTGGTGTGTTCCTCCCCTCCCTCCTTCCCTACCTATGGTGTGTTCCTCCCCTCCCTCTTTCCCCATCTGTGGTGTGTTCCTCCCCTCCCTCCTTCTCCCCTATGGTGTGTTCCTACCCCTCCCTCCCTCCTTTCCCACCTATGGTGTGTTCCTCCCCTCCCTCCTTCTCCCCTATGGTGTGTTCCTACCCCTCCCTCCCTCCTTTCCCACCTATGGTGTGTTCCTCCCCTCCCTCCCTCCTTTCCCACCTATGGTGTGTTCCTCCCCTCCCTCCTTCTCCCCTATGGTGTGTTCCTACCCCTCCCTCCTTCCTTCCCCACCTGTGGTGTGTTCCTCCCCTCCTTCCTTCCTTCCCCACCTATGGTGTGTTCCTCCCCTCCCTCCTTCTCCCCTATGGTGTGTTCCTCCCCTCCCTCCTTCCCCACCTATGGTGTGTTCCTCCCCTCCCTCCTTCCCCACCTATGGTGTGTTCCTCCCCTCCTTCCTTCTCCACCTATGGTGTGTTCCTCCCCTCCCTCCTTCTCCCCTATGGGTGTTCCTCCCCTCCTCCTTCCCCACCTATGATGTTCCCCCCTCCCTCCTTCCCCACCTATGATGTGTTCCTCCCCTCCTTCCTTCTCCACCTATGGTGTGTTCCTCCCCTCCCTCCTTCTCCCCTATGGTGTGTTCCTCCCCTCCCTTCTTCTCCCCTATGGTGTGTTCCTCCCCTCCCTCCCAACCCCTCCCCCTAAACCCTTCCCTATTTCCCCCCTCCTTGCTCCTCCCCTTCTTACACCTTCTCCCTTACCTCTTCCCTCCTCTTCTTCATTAAAGGGTATAAACCAATTTTTCATGCAAAAGGAGTCTGTAGGATGAATTTGATCTATGAGATGTAATTTGGTAACCTCTTGTACGGATGAGTCTGTCAGTCAGGGTAATGTGGTGTGTGCTGCAATTACAAGTCTGCTATTTGAAGATAACCTTGCTCCCCCACACTGATTATTTAATTTACTCTCACCAGGTCAGGTGGCTCCCATCCATTTCAAGCTGTTGGTTCATGGGAGCTATCTTTGGTGATACCCATAGGACAAGGCAAAACACTGCTCCAGGCCCAGTGCTAAGGCAGGCTCTCACTGTCAGGTTCCTGCAAGTCTGCCTATGGAGTGCAGGGGAGAGCTGTGGGGTCACCTGGACCTTTTTTAAGGTTTTACTTTTCCGAACCATCTTAATTGCAGAAGAATTGAGATGAGTGTAGAGTTCCCACAGACCCTGTACCCTTTGTCCTTTGTTATTACATCTTGTATTAGTGTACACTTTTCTTGCTGCTGTGACCAAATACAGGACAAGAAGCACCTTCAGGGAGGAGGGTTTGTTTTGGTTCACAGTGTGGGAGGCGTTCCCAGGTAGGAGGCAGAGGAAGCTCTGAGTGAGTGAAGTCCTTAGTTAATGTGTGTTTTGATGGCAAAGCCATTACCCACATTCCCGGGTTCAAGGGAAATGGCCAAGTTTTTCAGAGTCAGATCGGAACAAAGACTAGTAACTACAGCTTCCTCTTCCCAGACATTTACAGCCTGAGACTGCTGTCTTCAGAGAGCTCCTCCTGAGACCAGAGAACAACACCCTGGCTCCACCGTACCTACTAAACATGCTGAGGTCTGGGAGTACTGTGGTAGCAAACTCCCACTTGATCCAGACTTCGCTGTCTGTGTGTCTGTGGCTCTTTCCTTTCTTCATTCCCTTGCCACCCCTAGCCAGGGTTCCCAGACCCAAAGCTTGAAGGTTTTGGCAGTTCACCAGTGAGGCTGGCACGGTGACAGGGAAATGAGGGAACTGATCACAGCACATCTGCAGGTTTAAAGCAGAGAGAGACCAATGCTGTTCCTTAGGCCACTCTCTCCTTTTTGTGCAGTAGAGAATGCTAGTCTAGGGGATGATGCTGCTCACACTCAGTGTGAGTCTCCCTCCCCAGGTAAATGTTTTTTTCAGAAACGCCTGTATATACACAAACCTAGAGGTGTGTTTCACTGGTGATCCTGAGTCCTATCAAGCTGACAGTCAAGCCCAACTATCACAATAGTATGCTTGGCTTATTAAAGTCAATCAAGCAGTTTGATACATTACTGGAGTCTATATTTAGAATTCCTTGCTGTTTTAAGCCAGAACCCTCATGTACACCACCACCCCTCTCTGTGATAGAGTCCCCTGTAGCTCAGGCTACTCTTGAACTCACTGTGTAGTTCAAACTGATCCTCTTACCTCAAGATGGCTGGGATTACATGTGATGCATGGTGCTTCCATGTCCAATTCAGCATCCTCTTTTGATTACAGGATATATATTCATGTAGCCATCATGTCTCCTTGGCTTTTTTGACTGTGAGAGTTTCTCAGTTTCCTTGTGTTGAAAATGACCTGGACAGCATCTGAGCCTAGGTTATGGCCAAAGGTCATGTCTCAGTCCATGGCCCTACCACAGCCAGGATGAGAGCTGATGTTGATGGCTCTTATTACCACCAAAGGCTGTGCATGGGCCACCACCAAGGGTCATGTTGGAGTCTGAGACAGTGCTACTGCTGGGCTCCCAATAGGAGAGGCCTGCACTGCCCCCCAGGGCCATGGTGATAACCTGGCCCAAGGTGCTGCTGATGGCCATGTCTGGGGTCCATGGTCCAGATGAAGCCCGGGTCTGTGTTGATGTTCATTTTGCGTATTACCACAGTGGCCAATGTGAACCACGTGAATGAAGTACAGGGCTGTGAAGAGCTGGCCCCACCCCTCACTGGCCAGGGGAGAGGTGGTTCCTCCAACCCTCACTGGAAAGCTGCTCTCTGTTGGTCTCAACTCACATAGGAGAGCTGCCCCCTCCACTTGGGAAAGCTGGCTCTATGCTCACCACAGCTGTGGGAGAGCTGGCTCTGCCACTCACCTGAAGGGTATGGTTCCAGCAGCCCAAATTGACCAACTCAGCTACCACACAGGCACACATGCAGGGCTTTGAGATGGCACTCCTCACCATCTACTCCATCTATGACCTGCTGGTGTGTGCAAAGGGACTGGTCCTTCAAAACCATAGCCACAGGATCTCCATGACTCGAGGCAACAGCAGGGGATCTGAGAGATTTGGTGAGGGTCCAGTATTGATGGTGTACCAGAAGCCAGAGGTCTTGAACTTGACTGACAACACACTACACAATAAACATTTGCAAATTAAGCTGTTTGGTCAAAAGAGTATGCTTCATGATACACCGAAGGTCCCAATGCCACTAAAGAGAATGAAGAGCCGGTGGAGAGGTGGGAAAGACAGAAGATCGAAGTTTTTTTTTTGTTCTTATTTGTTTGTTTTGTTTTGCTTTTGTTTTTTTAAATTAGTGTTCTTATTTGTATTTTTTATTTTTTAAATTTTTATTTTATTTTTATTATTTATTTTTAAGTTTTCCTTGTGGGGGATGCTACAAGGGTGATGGGAAGATACAGAGGGACTGGGAGATGGGTGGGATTGGGATGCTTGATGTGAAATTCCCAAAGAATCAATAAAAAATATGTAATTAAAAAAAAGAAAATGATCTGGACACTTTAGAGAAGTCTCATGAGGTGGTTTGTAGGATGTTCCCCCATTAGAATTTGCTGTTTTTTCTTAGTTACTACTTTTATATTTGGGGGCGGGGGAGATGAAGACTATGGAGGCAAGGTGCCAATTTTAACACATCATATCAAGTCTGCACCCTATGAATACTATTTGTCATGCTGAACTTGACCATTCATTTGAAAAAGCATTTGTTAAACACCCTCCTCCATACTAGACTATTTGGAAAGATTCACTGTGAAAGTTAATGTTAAATATCACCTTGAAAAAAGAAATATCTAGAATCCTGATAAAGTGTTGTTTTTTGGCTATGTTGGTAAGAATGTGTGTCTGAGGGGACCAGGTGCTTTAGGGCCCTCTTCACAGTTTGTAAGTATAATCTAATTGATGAGGATCTGTAGAGAACAGAAGTAGGAAAGTCCTCCATTTCTGTATTATGAAGTCCAGACCCCCACCTCTCCTCTCTTTGGACATCAGAACCCCACACTTTCCAGACTTTGAGCTTGAGAGCTTATACCACTGGCCACCTGGGTTCTTAGGTCTGAGGGTTAAAGCACTGGCCTCTCTGGGCTGAGCCACACTACCACCGTTCTAGGCACCCAAGCTTGCACACAACCTCTATTGTGATCATGTGAGCCAATTCTCCTAACAAATCTCTCATCTATCTTCCTATCTTTGTTTAGTTTCTGGTTGCTGTGGTAACATGCCCTGACTAAAGAGATGTAAAGGAGACAGCTTTATTTGGCTCATAATCCCAGGTTACAGCCCATCATTGTCAGAATGTCAAGACAGCAGGAAAATGAAGTGGCTGGTCACATGACATCCACAGTCAAGAGAAAAGGGCAATGAATTAGTGCATACATGCTGGGGCCCAGCTCCTGTTTGCCGGTCCTATGTAACCTAGGATACCTTGCCCAGGGAATGACGTCACCTGTGGTGGCTGGATCTTCAATAATTAAGATACTCCTCCATAAAAGCATCCACAGTTCAACCTAATCTAGATAGATAGTCTTTCACTGAGAATGCCTTTCCAAGTGGTTCAAGACTGAATCAAATTGACACTTTAAAGTAGCCATTACAACTCTATTATCTGTCAACTTGACACCCCAAAACATGACTTTAAGCCATAACCTTCTATTCATTGTTTTCAAATTTTCATGTTTATCTCAAAGTGTTTACCTCATGGTTATTTCAAAATTTCATGTTTATGTAAAATACAGTCCAAATTAAAAAGCCCAAAGTCTCTTAAATGTGAGTACCTGTAAAATAAAAAAGTACATTCTTCCAAAATACAACAGCACGGACTACATTTTTATTCCAGAAGGACAAGATTAGGACATAAAGCAATCAATCACACTAAAGCAAAAACAAAATCCAAAAGGGAGAACACCAACTTCTACCCTATCTAGGGCTCACTTTGCTCAAAAAGGGTAGGCTATACCTATTCCTCCAGCCTTGCCACTTGCCCCACACAGCCTCTCTCTTAGGCTTGGACCAGATCCACTCCACGTCTGTGGTTTTCATTGACAGCTATCCCATGCTCCTAGCATCCCCAATATCTTGGGGTCTACATTGCAACTGAGGCTTTATCTTCCTAACTTCTCACCATGGCCTCTCAGGTCCTCTCTTTAGGAACTCTTATCTTGCCACAATTTGCCTGGCTGTAGCTGGTTTCCATGACTTCTTTAGTTTTGCATCTTCCATGCCTTCAAAACCAGTACTGTATGGTTGATGCTCAAGATGTAGCCCAACTCTTATGGAACACTGCTGTATCAGTTGCTTTTAAATGAATTTAAATCTTCAGAAGATGGAGTCTTCTTTGAGGGGTAGAACTTTGTCCCTAGGATACTTTCCCATTGACCCAGTGCCAAACAGGAGTTTTCTCTACAATGGTGCTGATTTTTTTTTTAATCAATTAAAGCTGCTGCTTTAGTGACTTTTTATCAATTCAAGCCTGAATACCTTACTGCCTTGGAATTTCTTCTGCCAAAAAAGTCAATCCATTATCTTTAGATTCTGTACTCAGTTTCTCAGGAAACTGGATTCTTCACAAAGCATCATACAAATGATCCCTCAACTATTTCCTGGCAGTCCCTGCTCTCACCTGAAACCTTGTGAGCCGAGCCTCCACTGTTCATATTTCTCTTAGCATTCTTCTCTCCCAAGTTCTCTGCAGAATGGTCCATTAAGCTCTGTCCATAGCGCTCAATGGCTTTTCCAGCTCAAAGTTCCAAACTCTCCCACAAAATAGTTTCTAACTGTCCAGAAGCAGCATGTTGTACAGCAATGATCCTACTCCTGGCTACCAGCTTCTGTCTTAGCTGAATGTCCTCAGCTGTGATAGAACATTCTGACAATGGCAATTTAAGAGAGAAAGAAGTTATTTGACTTACAAATTCCAGGTTACAGTCCATTATTGTGGGAAGTAAAGTCCTAGGAAATTGCAACAGCTCCTCGAATTATATCCAGTCAAGAGCAGATAATAGTAAATCAACACATGCGTAATGATGCTGTTTCTTTTCTCCACTTTTACATAACCCAGGGTGGTGCTATGCACAGTGGGTGAGGTCTACCTACTTCAGTTAAGGTAATCAAGATAATTCCCCTCCCCACAAGCCCACAACCAAACTAGACAATTTCACAATCTTATATTGAGAATCCCTTCCAGCAGGGCATGGTAACATACATGTTTAATCCCATCACTCTGGAGTCAGAGGCAGGAAGATCTCTGAGTTTGAGGCTAGCCTCAAACTGTAGCTGGTCTACAGTGTGAGTTCCAGGCTAGCCAGGGATATGTAAGGAGATTCTGGAGAGAGAGAGAGAGAGAGAGAGAGAGAGAGAGAGAGAGAGAGAGAAAGAGAGAGAGACTGAGGCCAGCCTGGTCTATAGAGTAAGTAGTTGTCTATCAAGGACAGCCAGAGCTATACAGAAAAACACAAATTCACTCTCTCTCTCTCTCTCTCTCTCTCTCTCTCTCTCTCTCTCTCTCTGTTATATTTGTATATCATCTTTGGATTTATCTGTCTTCTACCCTCTAATTAGTTCTTCTTCTCTAGGGAACCCTGACTAATAGTCACTAAATGCAGCTTGGTTGTCCTTTGTGGAGGGTACATACATAAATATTTTACATTCTTTTTGAATGGCATGCCTATCTTTTCTAATTATTGATTTACTTATATTAGCATGGGCTCAGATATCTTATATTTGGAGTTATAGGTCAGTACTTCTTTATTCTGTGGCTTGAAGTATTCAGATTTGGTCACCAGGTTTCTTCCAGTTGGTTGCTGTATTTCTTTGGCATAAGTAAGCACCTCTTGACTTTTTGTACAATATGATTCTCCAGACTCATGTTTTATGTTCCAATACTAGAATAAAATATTTCTCTAAGGAGTCCTGACTCCTCTGTTGGAGAATAGTGTTAGATAGTGTCATCTTGAGTTTTCTCATTGTTCTTGGGGCATTATTGTTTCTACTGGGGCATCTTTAAAGGGCTACATGTAAGCTTCAAAGTGTGGTCCACAGACTAGAAGTACTGTCCTTCATCATGGGAATAGGAAGAAGCAGGGTGCCGGGGAGGCTCTCAGGAATCCATAAGGATGACCCCACCTTGAAGTGCTGGCAATGGTCTAGAGGGTGGCTGGACTGGTCTACTCTGGTCATCATAAGCCTTTGTCCAGTGACTGATGGAGGTAGATGCAGAGATCCATAGCCAGGCGCCAGGCTGTTCTGGGAATCCAATCGATGAGAAAGAGGAGGGATTCTGCAGGCAGGGGACATAGAGATCATGATGAGAGGATGTGCAGAGATGACCGGCCACACTAGTGGAAGCCCATGGACTGTAGACTAGTGGCTGTGGAGCCCCCATGGGACTGGACTAGGTCCTCTGGATACGGAAGATGGTTGTTTGGCTCGAAATATTTGGGGGGGCACCCAGGTAGAGGGTTTGGGATCTGGTACATGGGCGGGCTTTTGGGAGCCCAGTGTCTGTGGTGTGATGCCTTGTGCAGCCTTGGTGCAGTGAGGAGGGGCTTCGACCTGCCTGGGCTCAGTGTGCCAGACTCTGCTGACTCCCCATGAGAGACCTTGATTTGGGGGATGTGGGGAAGTGGGGTGGCTTGAGAGGGAGGGCTGGAGGGTGGGAGGAGGGAGGAGGTGGGATCTGTGGGTGGTATGTAGAGTGAGTAGAAAATTTCTTAATTAAAAAGAAAAGAAAAGAAAAGAAAAGAAAAAAAAGTACTGTCCTTTGACAAATGGTTAGAAATAGGTATTCATTGTTCTGAGACTTGTGGAATCTAGATCTATATTTTAGCAAGATTTCCAGTCTAATTATATTCAAGTTTAGGAAACATTGGCCAGAACTTGGTCCTTTAGCCTCTGCTGCAGGGGAAGCTGGTCACAGTGCTCTTTCATGCAAGAGAAATAACAAGGGTAGAGTATACTGTTCTTGCTATAGCCATGGATTCACGCATTTGCTCAGAGTTGCTATTTTTTCTGGATAATTTATCCGTATAGTACCTATTTTACTTTTATTCTTGCTCTTCCATTATAGTATTTTACTTAAACCATTTGTTTGTTCAAATAATTATTTATCAAGTAAATTCTGTGTTTCTGTGACCATTCTGAGTACTAAGGACACACTGGTGAACAGAGTTAAACGTCCCCACACATAGCTCACAATATGGGGGGAGTGGGCACAACATGTTCCATGTTGTCTTAGTCCATTTTCTTTTGTGATAACTGAATACCTGAGATTACCTACATGGTTGCAAAGAAACCATGTTTATTTCTTACAGTTCTTGAATCTGAGAAGTTCATGGTTATAAGGCAGGGTCTGATGAGGAGGGCCTTCATATGGGTCAGAAGTCTATGGAGTCCCAAGCTTGTGTAGAGCCTCCCATGCTGAGTGGCTCATGAGAGACAGTCAAACTGATATTGTCGATCAGTTTTTAAAACCACTTTTAAAATTTCTGATGTTAACCCATTGATGGATTACCCCACCAATGTGGGAAGAGCTCCTGTGACTCAATCAATCACTTAGTAAAGGTCTCATCTCCAAATGCCATGTACATGTGACATGGAATTCTGGGGGATAAACATTCAAACCACAGCAAATGTGGTAACTGTTGAAAAGAAGGAAGCAGAGGGTGTAGTTAGGCAGAGGCAGGACTGGGAGGTACTAAGGTAGGATGCCAGGGAAGTCATCTTTGATCAAACTACGAGTTACAGTTTGGATCTGGAATGTCTCCCACAGGTTTGCTTCTCAGCTTTGCACCATTAGGAGGTAGTGGAGACTGTCCAGAGGGCTCCAATTTGAGGGGTCCGGTCACCGGGGATAGACCTTCCCAAAGGATTGTGGGACGCTGGTCTCTTGCTCACTTACTCTTCTTGCCTCCTTTTAACCCTAAAATGGCAACTTGTGCCACTACTTGCTCCACTTAGATGACGTCTCCCCAAAGAAAGGGGGGTGCAAATAAACTGAGAACTGGAACCTCAAAAGAAAAACAAAGGCCAAATGAATCTTTCCCCTTTATTCTGCACCAATGTGTATATGTGATGACCTTATAGATTTTGTTACACTGATGGAAATTCCAAGGACATATCTGCCAGGTAGGAATGCGAGGTTAGCAAATGCATCTTGTGCTTGTTTGAGGGGCTTACAAACTGAACAGCAGTTTGTTTACAGACCATAGATTTGCAAATAATCATCAAAGTGCTTTCCTACTTCAATCAAAAGTTTCCCATCTCAGTCCCAAAGCCAAATGTCATATTCAGGCGTGGAAAATATCTGCATCCTGTATTTTTTCCACCTGGGGGTCTTGACAACATATAGACCTTGCCTTGCTGCTGCAACCACACTTCCCTTTGTGTTCAGTGCAGTGGGGCTCATTTCACAGACAGCAAAAGACTCTGCATTTGACCCGCTGCACTGTCATGCAGCATCTGAAAACAAAATCTACCTTACATATTATGATAAAAAAAGAGCAGAAATGGCAAATAACAGTTCAGCATTCTTACAAAAACAGTTTTTGACTTCCTAGGCTCTCTCAGGGATCCCAGGCATCCCCAAGGATCTGAAGCATACATCGAGAACACGTCTCTTCCTACACTCCAGCTTTATCATCCTGGAAGAATGCTCTTGTCCTGAACCTGGATTCCTTCATCTTGAAAAGGAGAGGAACAATACTTCCTTTCTAGGGTTGCTGTGAGGATCACATCTCTGCTCACAGGAGCCTAAAGAGCCAAGCCTGGCACAGAGAAAACTCCCATTATTCTGTGATTTGTAAATAAACACCAGTGTTAATTAACAGCCTTCTCTTATCTGTGATGGAGTGTAACTCATGCATTATTTAAATTTTGTGGTTTCATTTCCCTGCTCAGGAATGTATCTTCCACTTTCAATATGGATCCAGAAAAATGAAAGACAGTAGCAAAAAATAATAAAAATATCATCTGCTCTTTTCTCTTGAATAAGAGTTCTTTCACTATATTGTAAGCTCAGTTGAAAATGTCATAGTAACAGTTTCTTTGTGCTTAGAACTGGGGAAAGCATGCTCCCCAATCGCTGAGGTAATAGTTCTCTAAACATAGATGTCATTTGCTATTTAATATCACATCCATCTGAGCTTTAGAGAAGTCCACAAATGACAGTTCATAAAGTCCATCTCTGTAGAATTGCCTTTGAATCATTGTCTGTCCAAGTTTCTTTCATCTGCAGCCATTTTTGAATATTTGATTTAGGTGTCATAAATATATTATGCATTAAAATCATCAATCAAGAACGTGGAAATGGAATGCCTATTTTTGTTCCATGTTCAAATTGGGAGGACAAGGATTTTCTTTTAACTCAGGAATATGTTATTCACATTTCTTTGTTTAGATTTACCACGTGAGTTAACATGGAAGCACTTCACATCACTTAAGTACCAGATGAGCTGTCTATGCAAAGTTCTGTAGTCTTGAGATAACTATCTTCAATATAAAAGAACTTCAAATGATAATAACTCGAAGCTAATCCAGGAAGCATTAACAGTCTCCTCTCCATCTACTCTGCAAAGGGAAAGCATTTATGTAACTAATTAGTTTGCCATAGTAAATAATCCACTGACATTTATAAGAAACATTCCAATTGGAGCCTGGAGTAAATATTATGTTACACATTAAACTATAAATAGTGGTTCCGAGCTCAATTTTAAAATGCTATGGAAAATAAGTGAGCTGTCTGGGTAAAATGGGTGTTACATGTCCTCTGCATAGAAGCCCTCAGCTGCCCAGCTCAGGTTTCCCTGTAGCTGCTGCGGAAACTTGATGATTCATCTCAGTTTCCAGCAAGACTCCTCTTGAAAAAACTCAGGCACCCTTCCTTTCTCTTGGGGGCAAAAGAAAACAAAATTTGCAGCTGACTGAGATGTGGGGGTTCCTTTAAGTTTTAAGTGAATGGAGAACACTGTGTTTTCTGGAGGATGGAATTTAAAGTTTCTGCTTAGATGATTTGAAGATTTGAGATAATGAAAGCTTTTGTGGTTCTACAAGGGTAATCTCCACCTCCAAAGTCTACAAGTTTAGTAACTTTCTTCAAGACTGCAAAATTGAGTGACTTGTTAATAATTTTTTTTTTATAAATAGCTGGGATGACAGGATTTTGAATATTTATTTATAGTAAAATAATTATGCATGGTTGAGGTCATCAATATGCTGACTCCTCAGGTTTGATCACTGCATATTATGTCTCTCTCTCTCTCTCTCTCTGTGTGTGTGTATAGACACATCACATTCTAGTGTATAAATGTTCAAAATAATGACATATCAGTTAAACTGATCATCAAGTAAATAAGTAGTCCCCGGGGAGAATTAAACAATGAAGGGGAATCTCTACATGAAGAAAATTTCTTCATCCTTAAGATTTGGGTCAAGCATGACCCAGTTAAAGTCTAATTGGAGCAGGGAGAGGCTTGGAAAGGAGAAGGAGCATGTTGTGGGCTCATCCAGACAGTCAAGGGAGCAGCTGCTTTCCAGGGGTGCAACAGGGGCCACAGAACCTTACTTGATCCATTCCTCAAATTCCCACCAAGAGCCACATTTAATTAGGTTCCTTCCATTACACGATGCTATTTCAGTGTGTGACTGGCTACTTGTCTACCATTTGTTCATCGATTAAATATTGAAATGACCTATAGCTTGGCCTATAACCATGTAAAAATTTGATATATTCTGTCTCAACAAGTTGATCATCCATCAATGGACAGAAGAAAATAAGCACAGATTTTAGTGTGGTAGGAACTCTGATAACCAGTAAGTGTAAGTGTCCAAGGGATGGGGACTAACCAGGGAGGAGTAAGTGTGGAGCAGACTCAGGAAATCTGAGGTGTAAGGATGATGGGAAGGGAGAGCTGAGTCTAGAACATGGATGAGTGGCTTTTAAGACACTGCTCTTCTAAGTTCTGTAAAAAGCAGACTCTACTCCAGTTCCCATCAGTGATGCTACTGAGGATACTGTCATTCAATGTGGGTGTCCAGCTAGTCCACGTGCATCCACAAGGCATGTACTGTAGAGCACCTGCTGTGTGACGATGCTGAAGTCATGACTGTGAATGTTTAGAGAATGAAGGACAGTGAGCCACTAGGATGGGTTTAATTTCTTCTTAAGTCTGTTTTACTAAAGTTGTACATCAAAAGAAAATTGGACACAATTAAAAGATAACCATGGTTCTCTCTAGAAACCTTGAGACATTTATATTACATTTATGTATTTCTATATACTTTAACCTTGCACATGTTATTACCTTTGTATTTATAAAAATAAACATATGAAGAGTAAGTACGCATAATTTGTGCAACAAATGATATCACAATGATTTCTGCAAAGATAGAAAGTATCACTTATGTTTTCTGGTAAAGTGTGAGTTTTTCATCTGTTTACTGACTTCTGATGTTTGGGTCAAAATTCTTTCCCAAATAGTTTTAAAGCACAGAATGTTTTGGGACTTTTTTCCCCTTTGATTCGTTCTTAGAATAGTTAGTAGACATGATTGAACTACCTATATCCTATTGAAAAAAACCTTTCTCCACACAGGACTTTTCTGGTTAAGAGGATGGGTGAAACCATGTTTGCTCATGTCATGGCTTCTTCAATGTAAATGCTAATTTGTCCCTCCATCTGTCCATCCATTCACTCACTGATTTGTGCTGTCTGCTTTATGGTGTCTAAACAGAGATCAGATCAAGCCAGTGCAGGACCAGGTCATCAGTGCTATGCTAGAGAAATATAGAGTGCCATGAGACCATGCTCTACAAGCGATTGTCTAAATGGAAGCCATTCAAACCTAACAAAACAGAAATAACAGAATTTAAAAATATTGATCATATATAGTAGGTTAAAATTCAAAATTTCTATTTAAAATTGAAATCATTTTCTAATTTGCTGGGTCATAGATTCTGTTGTCTATATGGATCCATGCTTTGAGGATAGTCTTTAGAATTACATGCTGGATAATACAAAAGCAGGAAGCTGTAGAATATTTTGCAAAGAATTAAAGTAAAATGGTTACTTTTGACTTGAATGAAGCCCTTGGATTTGAGTAGGAAATAAAATCAGAAACCCAATCCAAGACATAATCCAAGGAGCAAAAATATTCCAATGCTGTTGGTTGACCACATCACATTAGTCCTAAGGGGCCCCATGCTTCTGGGAGTGGTTGGTTCTTAGTGTGTACAAAGATAGTCACTGTGAAAATCTCCAGGGAGAGTCTTCCTTTCCAATTGGATTTTCCTTGTCCCTGAAGCCATGGAAGGGAAGCCATAGAAGCTACTGAGGACCCCAGTTGACATTTCCATACTGCCAATAGTCAGAAGAAAGATGACTGAGGGGGACAGCAGTCATGATAAATGACCCTTTGTTGGAAGATTGGCTTCCCAACTGTCTGGAGATCTTACATATCCACTTGGCTGAGGCTACCTTATAGCCTGCTGTTTCCATCACCTGGAATCTTCCTGGGATGAGGAAAAGGATAGTTGTGGTCAGCTGCAGAGCTCCATGCAGAATGCCCTTGGGAATCCCTTTATGGTGGAGTCAGTGTCTATTATTAACTACCTACATTAGAAGGGCCCCAGGATGGGCAGGGTTGGTGCTCACACCCACTGAACCTTTGCCTCTGACCACAGGCTCAGCCTTTAAGTCTCCGAGGCCACATTGGGACATAGCTTGCCTCTGAGGCTATTCAAGGTTGTGGGTACTGCAGAGTTCCATTCCTTTTTTGGTTCCTGTTGTCTAACTACATCTGTCTGGATAGAGAGGTTGGGCCAAGATTCAGACTTCTAAGCAGGAATGCTGAGGGTTATTCTACATTCTTATGAATGCCACACCCTCTTAAGGCTAGGGATGTGATAACTGAAAGAGTGGCAGGTGAGGCCACTGAGAATCCTGCCATGGGTTTGACCTGCTCACCAGTGTTTGGCTAATCTGTTCTGCTACCTTGCTAGGCTCTCTCCAGGCTATGAAGGGGCACTATTTTCTGGGGACTAAATAAACCCAGTAACCTCACTGTTTAAGATGACTGAAGGAGAGCACTTTTTGCCTCTCAAGCGTTCCCAACACTTAGAATGAAAACCAGATTTCTTGCCATGGTGCTGATTGCTATAGTCTCTGACCCTTCTTCTATCATGCTGACCTCATAACTGTCCCTGAGCATACTAGTGGAATCCTGCATTTGGGCTTGTCATTCCCTCCCTCTGGGGCTGTGTTCACATCTTTCCCACTCAAGGGCTTCAAGTGTCTCCTCAAATGTTGTCTTCTCAGAGAGCACTCTACCTAAATTCCGTCCTCTCAGTACCTCTTCCTCTCTGCCCTCACCTGGCTGTTAGGTTTAAATAGTAAGTGCTTCCCAAATCACTGTATTGAAGGCTTGCTCTCCAGCTTACCAGTGTGTAGGAAAACGGAGCCTTTACGAGGTGAGACTTGCCGGGGAGTGCTGGGTATGCCTTTAATCCCAGCACTCAGGAGGCAGAGCCAGACAGATGGCTGTGAGTTCGAGGCCAGCCTATTCTACAGAGTGAGATCCAGGACAGGGACCAAGACTACACAGAGAAACCCTGTCTTCATTTTTTTTTTTTTTTTTCTCACTGAGGTATGGGCTTAGTTGTTATGTGCAGGTCCTGGCCATTTCCTCCCATGCACCATAAGGTGAGCAGCTTTGTTTCACCCTTTGCTTCTCACTATGATGCTCTGTTTTGCCAAAGCCCCAAATGAGTCCAAGTACACACGGACCCCCCTGGTATCATGAGCATGAATATTTTCTTCTTAAATTGAGTTTTTCAGGTGTTCTTTCAGATAACAATGGAAACAAAGAGCAAAATGACCTTGAACTCTTGATTCTCCCACTCCTACACCCTGAGAGAGCTGGGATTTCAAATGTGTGTCACCATCTCAGCTCAGTGCTCCCTGTATGCTAGACAAGTACTTTACCAACAGGGCTACATTTTTCTCTCCTTAGCATTTCCTATGAACTAACAATACGTTGTGTGTCCCTCATCATCCTTATTTGATCTTCTATGAACAGCAACTTGGTATTTTAAGCAGTATGTTGTACCTCAAGCACCGAGAGATGTTTGTTGATGGTAAAGGTAATTTTCTTAAAAAAAAAAAAGTACCCTATTTTCACTCTGCTTGCTCACCTGATATTCATTTTGTGACTGCTTTTGGCTGGGCTATGGCTTCTCAAGCTTATTCAGTTCTTTTTAGTTTCTATTTGACTTGATGCTTCTAATGTGGTTTATGTATGGGAAGGAATTATGGTTCTTGGAGCCTGAAAGGTCTGCCTTTGAATCCTATTTCACCACTTAGGAGCTGTGTGGTCCTGAATAAGCTATTTCACCTTTACTGGCCACAGTTAAGTCTAAAAACTACTACTTGACTCATGGGAATTCTCCAGGAGTATTCACTGAGGAGACGTTTAAAATTCTCACTATAGGGCTGAGCTGAGGATAGCATCAAAAGTCAACAAATGTCCACTCTGCTGTTTTACTTTTTCTTTCTGTATTCTCCTTTTTTCTTCTTCTTCTTCTTCTTCTTCTTCTTCTTCTTCTTCTTCTTCTTCTTCTTCTTCTTCTTCTTCTTCTTCTTCTTCTCCTTCTCCTCCTCCTCCTCCTCCTCCTCCTCCTCCTCCTCCTCCTCCTCTCTTCTTCTTCTTCTTCTTCTTCTTCTTCTTCTTCTTCTTCTTCTTCTTCTTCTTCACTTTTCCTACTATATCTAGTCACTTCTTGTTTAATCTTTGTGTATGTATGTGTATTTAGGCATGTTTGCATGCACATGATATGTATATATGTATGTATGTATGCACATGCATGCATGCATATGGAGATCAGAGGACCACCTTGGGTATCAGTCATCACCTTTTACATTGTTTTGAGACAGGCTCCCTTGTTTCCTTCTGTATACACCAGGCTAGCTGGCCTGAGAGCTTCCAGATTCTCCTATCTCTTCCCCCCACATTGCCACAGGAATGCTGGGATTACAGACTTGTGCTATTGCTTCTGGCTCTACACAGGTTCTGGGGATCCTGACTTTGGTTCTCTTGACCCTGAAGCAAATATTTTACACATGGAACAGCCATTCCCTTTTTATCTGTCTTGCCAACCCGGTACCCTATTGTTATTTGTTCAGTCTGTCCTCAGCTTTGCTTTGGTTTTCTGTTTGTGTGTGCTTCCTGGGTAAACTCGTTCGGACTTGGTGAAAGCTACCAACTTCCAACCATCTGACACTCCAGGCTCATACCAGCTCTTTCTCCTCGGACCCCAACTCAATTTCCACCACGCCCTGGCATCTATATCCTCATGTCCATTGACTGTCCAACTGTGTCCCAACTCAGCTCAATACTTCCTATGCAATCCCTATCTCATTGAGATTCTTCCTCTTCATGTGAAATCTGTAAGATTTTATTGTTTTCTCTCTTATATCCCACGTAATTCAGTCTAAAAATGCTAATTTCTGAAGATACTTCAAACATTTCACTCAATTCCATGAATTCAGTCTATAATTCTTTCTCACTCACTTGACTGCCATTCCTTTAAACTCTTCTCATTCTTTTAAATAATCTTCTGGAGTGAACTTTCTAACATGGAAATATGACCTCATCACTCCTATTTAAAAATAAAATTACTTAATGATTACCTGTCATCTTCAGGATCAGATTCAAACTCCTTTTTGAATGGAGTCATGACAGGCATGACTTTCTGTGAATTGGTCTTATTCCCAGCTACAAATGAAGTTCCCCTGTCATGTTGTGCAATTGCAAGCCCCCTGCCTTTGACCAAGCTGTTCCCAGTGCTTGGATCTCTTCTCTCTCCATCTCATCTGCTTGGCAATCTCCACATAAGCCTTGAAGCACTCAGCTTCAGTATCACCTTCCCTTTGAAGCTTTGTTGACCTTTTCAAGCTGGGGCAAGCACCTTCCTTGGGAGTTCCCTGACTCACTAATGCACTCTCCTATTAAGACTTACCACACACTGTGGTAAACTACTCAGTTTCCTGTGTCTTGTGCAGTCCCACAAGCTGGCAAGTCACAGATGCTTTCACCTGTGGTTCCCTAGGATTTTGTGTCACCTGGCCCTCCTCAGTGAATAGCAGTTGGCAGAATGAATAGCAGGATTAGTGATTGTTTAAGAAGAGAACATTGGCAGTGGCCTAGCTCATCTTTGAAAGCATGGAAGCTGTTGAAAAGTTTCTTTCTGAGACTCCACCTTCCATTACATATTGCTGGTGAGTTGGTTGGAGCCTTGATGTAACTTCATTCATTTGTTTGTGACTGTTGTTTCTTTTTCCTTTCTTTCTTTTTTTTTTTCAGAGCTGAGGACCAAACCCAGGGCCCTGAGCTAAATCCCCAACCCTACTGTCATTTCTTTTTAGAAGTAGCTCAGAGCCCTGCCATTGAGCAGCCTTGGCTTCTTGAACAAGTCACTTAGCCTCTTTGATCTTTAATTTTTGTTTTTGTAAAATGGAGGAAACATTCTTCTAAATATTCTTGGAAAATTAAAAGCACATGAAAGCAATAGACACAGAGCAGCACACACCTCTACATCTCATATCATTTTTTTAAAATTTAAAATAGATTTTTTTTCATACAACATATTCTGATTCTGATGTCCCTCTTCCAAGTACTCCCAGATTCTCTCCACCTCCCCATCTACCCAAATCCACATCTTTTCTTGCTCTCTCTTGTTAGGAAAATCAAGACATCTAAAATAGAAAGATAAAGAATAAAATGAAATAGATACAATAAAAACAAAAAAAAAAAAACCCTGAATAAGACAAAACAAACCAATGAACAAGGAAAAAAAAGCACAGATGCAAACACACACATTCACATATACAGAAGTCCATAAAAAACATAAAATTAGAAATTTTAATATATAAGCAAAAACCCATAAAGGAAAAAATTAAAACAAACAAACAAACCACCCCCAAATCTCCAAAAATAAGAGTTTCTTTTGTGTTGGCTATCTGCTTCTCAGCATGAGGCCTACCCTTAAGCGTGGTTTATGTACCCAGTGAAACTCTATTGGAGGAAATTAATTTTCCCTTTTTGGGCAGTTATTGAGTGGAGACAATTTCTGGGTTGGGAATGGGGGCTTGTGTCCACTTCCATTCTCAGCACTGAGACCCCATCTGGCTTAGACATGGGCAGGCCCTGTGCACACCACCACAGTCTCTGGGAGTCCTTTTGCATCTGTAGAAGGCCTTGTTTTCTTGGTGCCCTTCATCCTGTGGAGGAAGTTGTAAAGAGCAGGAGAGCACCTGCCTGGTTGGATCTGTGAGTTTGTGCTGGATGAATTTGCCCTGGAGCTCTGCCTGCTGATATCCCCTTCTGAGACCACTGACAGTCACGGATGACACTGTCACTGCTGGGACTTAGAACTCCAGGAATCCCTTAAAGAATGTTCCAAACACAGAGCCTGAGAAACTGCCCTGCTCAAAGACTCTGAAAGGAAAGTGGCCAAGAGAACAGGGCCAGGCATGCCTGTCTGTAGACTGACAAGTTTATGTGAGAAGACATAGTGAGCTATTGGTGTATGTCAGGTTCACTGTCAATTTATGGAAACATAAAAATGAATACTAAGGAAGGGTTTGCTATATTTGTGGAGATTGGAAGGCTTTTCTACTACCACAGGAAATGCAGCCTTTCTTTTAGAAACTGAACACCATTGTCTCATTGCTGTGAAAAGGTGCCATGACCACAGCAACTATTATAATAGGAAGCATTTAAATGGTGCTTGCCTATAGTTTCAGAATACTATGTTAGCTATTCTTGGTTGTCAACTTGACTATACCTGGAATTAACTAAAATCAAAAAATGGGGGACACTCCCATGAGGGAATTTTACTTAAATTTAGGAAGATCCACATCTAATCTGGATCTTTGAGGTGTGAAGACACACCGTCAATAGTTGCAAGATTTTCTTGTAAATGTAATTTAAGAAATTATCACACAGAATGATCAAATCATTTCCATCCTGGGAGCACAAGGATGGTTCAACAGACACAAATCAATATATGTCATATAGCACATAAATAGATGCAGGAAAAGAGAGTACACAGTCATTTCAATGGGTGACCTTTGACTAGGTTCAACAGCCCTCTATGATGAAGACCCAAAGAGACTATGAATCAAAGGGCCATACCTCAACACAATAAAAAACGATATATAGCAAATCGAGAGACAACAATAAAAAAATCAGGGTGTCCACTCTCTTAATTTTTATTCAAAATAGTGATTAACATCTTAGCTGGAACAATAAAGCAAGAAGAACTAAAAGAGAAAAATAGGAAAGGAAGAAGCAAAATTATCCCCATTTGCCTATGATTTGACTCTCTACTTAAAAAGACTCTAAAGATTTGACCAGAAAACTCAAAGATCTGATAAATTTCTAGCAAAGCAGTAGAATGAACAATAAACATACAAATTAATAACTGCTTAAGAGACCTCTAACACTTGGTGATAAAAAAACTAGGAAAACATTCTATTTATAATAGCTTCAAAAAATGCGCAGGAATGAACCTAATCCAGGAAGTAAAGGACTTTTCTTACTTTAAGACACTGAGAAATAGACATTGCAGAAGACATGAGAAGATGTGAGGCCTTCCCCTGTTCATGGATTGGCTGAATTAGTGTTGTGAACTGGATATATGACTGAAAGTTATCTAACTTTCAAAGCAGTCTCCATCACTACTTCAACGACATCCTCAGAACTAGAAACACAATCCTATAGTTCATAGGAGTGCAAGAGATCTCAGAGAGCCAAAGCAACCCTAATCTGAAAGAATAACGATATTAGGATCAGAATAGAACACCTGATTACAAATTACAGAGCAAAGACATAGTAACACTGTGGTGCAGGCATACATACAAACACACAGAGCAATGGAATGGACCCAGAAGTAAACTCATACAATAAAACCATCTAAATTTTTAAAAACAGAAATATAGCCTCTTCAACAAATGGTCCTGGGTAAACTTGATATCTATACGTAGAAGAATGAAACTAGATCTGTATCTGTTACTCTCTAAAAAATCAATTCAAAGTAGAGCAAAGACCTTAATTTAAGACCTCAGGCTAAAACTGCTAAGGGGAAAATGCTTTAAGACATAGGCATAGTCAAGGGCTTTTTGAAAAGGGCTCTAATAGCTCAGGGCAAAATAGACAAGTGGGATTTCATGAAACAGAAAACAAACTTCTGCAGAGTAAGGGAAAGTCAAAGAGAAGAGGCAGTGTGTAGAAGGAAAGTGGGTCTTATGCATATAACAGTGGGTTAATATACAGAGTGCATAAAGATCTAAAATCATTCCCAAGCCTGCAAGTCATCCAGACAATACATGAATTGAACAGTCTATTATACATAACCAGTAAATCCATGAAAAAGTTCAATGTTCTTGGAGATCAGTGAATGAAAATCAAAGGTAGTTTGCTAGTGAGAATGATTAACATCAAGAATACAAAAACCAGAGAATGCTGGCAAGGCTGTGGGAGTGTGGTGGTGAAGGCAACTTTTGACTCTATATTTCTGATGGCAATATTAATTAGCAAAACCATTATGGAACTAGGAAAGCCATGTGACCCAGCTGTACTACCCCTACACACAGACCTGAAGGCTTCTAAGCCTGCACATCACAGAGACACTTGTATAGTCACAATAGTCAAGATTTGGAATAGCCAAGATGCCTAGCAGCAGATGGAGGTAAAATGTGGCACATATAGGGATGTATAGCCATGATGGAAAAATAAAATTATGCTATATGCAAGAAAATGGATGGAGCTGTAGACCATATTAAACAACAACAACAACAACAACAACAACAACAAAAGGTTAGACAAATATCATGTGCTTTCTCTTGGGTAGTATCTAGGTTAAAACTATGTCTGCATACAGGGACTACATGGGGGAAGAGAAGAAGTCTAAATGGAGGTGAAGGGGAGGAAGAAAAGATGATAGGAGAGGAAAAGACAAATACTATATCTTGTCTCTCATATGGGAACCTAGATTTAAATGTTAGTATAATACATTTATAAAAGTATAGGACATGGAAGCAGGGTATATTTACAGAAAGATAGAGGACAGGAGTAGGTAGAGGGATGATATACTGAAGGACAAGGAACAAAGGACAATATGAACTTAAGAAATTCTCATGAAGAAACATTTGATTGGGGGTAGGAGGATTGCTCAGGGGATAACATGCTTGCTGTGCAAGTGTGAGCTCTGATTCGTAGCCCTCCTACAAAAGCCAGCAGGCATGTGGGTACCTGTAACCCTGTACTCTGCACAAAGACATGGAGTCCTTGTGGCCAAGCAGACTGTGTAAAGTAGTCCAGAATTGGCAATCTCTGGGTTCAGTGAGAGACCCTGTCTCAGTAAAGTGGAGAGCTATTGAAGAAGACTCCAAACATCAGCCTTGCTCCACTTGCTACCTGTAATTTCATCATCTATAAAGCCTTGATGACAATGACAATTATTTCATCAGGGTTTAGTGAAGGTTGGACCCCATGTCTGGAAACACAGTGACCATGCAAAGTGCTGGGCAACATTTTGTTCTATGCCCTGGGCTGTCATTGTTGCTGGGATTAAAGAGTGAAAAGGACACAGTCCTGAATGTTAAAAGCTGTTTCTTGGTGCCTTTGTAGGCAGAGCTGACTTTGACTTGTGTAAAGGTTACAACATTTTCTAATTCCTAAGCTTTGTTCCTCATGAGTGATATTATACATAGAGCAAACAGTTTATGAATGGAATAACTTATTTCCTCTCATGTAAAACTCCAGCCCTCTGTAGATTCACTCATGAGATTGCATTTCTGATACCTGCATTCTTCTGTCAGTGACAAAGCACAGCCTGGACCTGTCCCAGGGAGCCTGACTAACTTTGGATTTCCCTAGGGATGAGTGCAGCAGACTGTCTGTTTGTAACAACTTCCTTTCTTTAGACAGAGTCACTGTTTTTAGCTGGGCACACAATGACAAGTTCTATTATACCTATGGGGGTTGTGAGACTAAACTGTGTGATGTGAATTGTACAATTTCTGGACAATTCCTTTGGAGCCAGAATGTTGGTATAATGGGAGGTGCTATGATAGCCATATTGGATGACAAAACAGAAGCTGTGTGCTGATAATGGCCGAGCATCATTGAAAGAGCCTGTGTTCCTAGCCCCATGCAAACATCTTACAGGAGAAATCACTTCTAATGTCCCATAGTTCAGTCAGCAACAACAATTATATATTTCCACACTCTTAGGAAGATTTTCAGGTAGCCAATGGAGAGGAGTGGTAAATGCTTGAGGTAATACACATGCTAAGTACCCCATTTGATCATTACATATTATATATATATATATATATACATATATATATATATACATATATATATATATATACACACACACATATATAAAGACATTACACTATGCCATATAAATATGTGCCAGTTAAAAACTAGGCTGGTTACACATAGGCTGTTATGTAAGGGAGAAGTAGACCTTATTTTGTTTTAGCTTCTATTCTTGTTCACAGCGCTTGCATCCCGATAATGTCTCAGGAAGGATGGATGCCTACCTCCATGAGGACCATTTGATGGGAACTGTTTGATGGGGTTGTAAGTTAGTAGGATAAGCTCAGTTGCTGTGGATAATTGATTGATAAATAAAGTGCTGATTGGCCAGTAGCCAGTCAGGAAGTACAGGTGGGACAAGGAGAGAGGAGAATTCTGGCAAGTGGAAGGCTGAGGCAGAGAGATGCTGCCAGCCACCACAATGACAAACAGATGTTTAAGATACTGGTAAGCCATGAGCCACGTGGCAAGATATAGATTTATAGAAATGGGTTATTTTAAGATATAAGAACAGATATCAAGAAGCCTGCCATGGCCATACAGTTTATAAGTAAAATAAGTCTCTGTGTGTTTACTTGGTGGACGTGAGTGGAAGAGATTTGTCCCTACTGCCGTCAGGCTGGGACACAGGAAAACTACAGCTACACTCAGTTGCTGATATTGAAAGACTAGTTTGGTATTGCTACATTATAATTGCCATGCAAGGTGCTGACACCTCTGTCTTTGGTCTCTTACTTGTAAAATACTAAGAATATCAGACACAATGGAGTCAAAGTCTGACATTTCATGAGCATCTAGCTGGAATGGCACTACATAGTGCTGAGAGTAGATGAAATAAGAAATCCTGGGTTACCCATAACACCGTGTAAATTAATATTAAATATCACCATGCATTGGTAAGTATCGTTATTTGATTTTTCCCATACTGATTTTTTTAATTTACACAAATGCTTTAGGGCATCAACCATTCCTGAGATTTTTGCATCCATGCACAGGTCTTGAGAAACCTAGTACAAAATTTAACTCAAGGAAGATATTGAATAAATATTTTAAAGGCATAGTCTATTTCTTTTCTTTCATATGGTATGCATGAATGTTTGCGTGTGTGTGTGTGTGTGTAGGCATGTAAGTTCCCATGCATGTGAAGGCCCAAGATATGAGGAATTTCCTTCCATTGCTCTTCTAACTTATTCTTTGAGGCAAAATCTCTTTTTAAAAAAAATTCACTAATTCTTTGAGTATTTCATGCAATATATTTGATCATATACATTTCCCTCCTCCAACTCCTCCCAGATGGTCCCACAAGATGAACATTTTTAATCCTCTTAAATTATTTTATCTATTAATAACTGGACAGTATGTCTAAATGTATGCTACCCTTGTGTCTAATTTATTACAAGCCTGAATTCATAGACCAATATTCCATCTAAGACTTGTGTGTTTGTGGCAGGCTGTGTCTGTACCATGAATTGCTAAAAGGACTTATAATAAAAAACAAAAACAAACAAACAAAAAAACCCAGAGCCAGATATTGGGATGAAAACTGAAAGGTCAGAGAAACAGAACAAGCCACAGCCAACCTCACCTCACCAACTCCTCAGCCTGGAAACCTCAGCCTGGAAGCCTGTTTCCTCAGCCTGGAAGCCTCTGAGTCCTCACCCAACAGCATCTCCGCTGAACTGCTGCTAAAAAGCCTCTAGTTCCTGGTCCTCAGGCCTTATATACCTTTCTGCTTCCTGCCATCACTTCCTGGGATTAAAGGCGTGTGTGTTTCCCGAGCAAATACACGAGATCTCAAATGCTGTAATTAAAGGTGTGTGCCACCATGCTTGGCTCTGTTTCCAGTGTGGACTTGAACTCACAGAGATCCAGATAGATCTCTGCCTCCTGAGTGATAAGATTAAGGGTATATGTGCTACCACTATCTGGCCTCCATGTCTAATCTAGTGACTGACTCTGTCCACTGATCCCCAGATAAGTTTTATTTGTTAGAGCACAAATAAAATATCACCACAGGTGTCAGTGTTGCCTCTGTACTATGATGGGTGAGCCAGCCATGATTCCTGCTCTGAGAGCTTACATCCTGACAGGGAGATTACACAGTGAAAATAGCATTATATAAGTAAATACTACTGTGAAATAACAGCTATGCCACACAGATACAGTATGCAACTGAGTAGTTATTTAAACAACAGTATTTACAGTTGATTTCCCTATTAAGAGTGAAGAAGTACTTTTATCAAGGTTTACATATACTTGGTAGGAATTTCCATTTTCTCATCATTTTTTCATTTAAAAATTTTCTTTTATTGAAAATAGATTATTTTTTCGTATACTATATCCTCATTATAGTTTCCCTGCCCTATGCATCCCAGTTGCTCTCCACTTCCCCTCCTCTCTGGACCCAATCCCTTTCTGTCTTTTATTAGAAAAGATCAGGTTTTTAAGAGATAACAATCAAACATGACAAAATAACATATAAAAGATAAAGTTAAAAGCTATCACATTCAAACTGGACAGGGAAACCCAACAGGAGGAGAAGAGTCTCAAGAGCAGGTACAAGAGTCAGAGGCTCACTTGTTCTCACAGTCAGGAGTCCCATGAAAACAGTAAGCTAGTGGCTGTAATATATATGCAGAGGAGCTGCTGCAGACTCATGTAGGCCCTGTGTTTGCTGCTTCAGTGTTTGGGAGTTCATATGCAGCTTGTTTAGTTGATTCAGAGGGCCTTGTTCTCCTGGTGTCCTCCATCTCCTCTTGTTCTTACAGTCTTTCCACCTCCTCTTCCAAGGGAATCCCTGAGCTCTGAAGGGAGGGATTTGATGGAGATCTCCCATTTAGACTCTCTCTCCATGTAATGTCTGGTTGTAGGTTTCTGCATCTGTTCCCCTCTGCTGCTGGAGGAAGACTCTCTGATGATGACTGAATAAGGCACTGATCTATTAGTGTAGCAGGAATCATTTTATTGATCTTTTTTAGACCAGTAGTATTTGGTTTTACCCTAAGTCTCTGGACTATCTAGTCTCTAGTTCTCAGTTACCCAAGCAGTGTTAGGCATGGGTTTCTTCTGGTGGAGTGGGCTTTAAGTCAAATCAGATATTAGTGTCCATGTTTCTCTTTTGGTAGCCTACAAAGTACCTTCAGTGCACCAAAGAGACTAGAACATAGAGATGAAGGCTCCATGTAGGCACCATCTTGACTTTTCCATGTTCAGTGAGTTGTGTGGGTATTGTCCTCCGCAATGGGGCTTGCTGTCAGCTTGTGGAGAGCAACCATTTATCTTAGCAACAGCCTAGTTGTTTGGGAATTTCCATGGGACACTCTTGGTCAACAACTCAATTGAACGCAACCCAGTCCTACCACTGGAAGCCTTGCCTGGTGACAAGAGATGGCCACCTGAGACTCTGTATTCTCCATTACTAGGAGTCCTCATTAGGATCACCTTCATACATTCCAGAAGTTTCCACTGCATTAAGTTTCCACACCAACCCCAAGTGCCCCCCAATCCCAGCTGTCTCTTCCTGAATCCTCTCCCTCCTCCCCATCTCCCCTCTAACCTGATTCCCTCACTCCTGTCCCCACCCATCTCCAGTCTGCTCATAAAATCTATTCTGTTTACCCCTCCCAGGGAGATCCATGCATTTCCCACACCCTCACCCCCCACCCCTCGCCCTAGACTTCCCCTCTTTATCTAACCTCTCTGGTTCTACAGATTATAGCTTGGCTATCAATTACTTAATGGCTAATATCCATTTATAAGTGAATACACACCATATTTATTTTTCTGGGTCTGGGTTACTTCACTCAGGATGATTTTTCCCCCCTCTTTCCATCCACTGGGGCAAAAGTTTCTTAAGCAAACCTAGGCTTACTAATACAGCTAGGCTTGCCAGCCAGCTTGCTCCAGGAATACCCTATCTCCCCCTTCAGAGACTGGAATTTTTACAAGTGAGCTGCCACACTCATCCAGTATATATGTAGGTTCTGGGGATCCTCTGGTCCTCTTGCTTCTGTGGCAAGTCTTAACCACTGAGCCATCTCCCTGGCCCCAGCACAGACTGTTTTTAAGCAGATTATTTCTATTCCAAGAGTGCTTTCTGTATCCAGACTTAAAGATTTATGTTAAATATATAACAAAATTTACTGTCAATATTTTTAAGTATAATCCAGTGGCACTATGTACAGTCATCCTGTTATGTAGCCCTCACGATTAACCATTTCCAAAATTTGCTCATCATCCCAAACAGAAACTTTAGATTCATTACAATAACCTCCCTCCCATCCCCCACAACCCACTTGGTAAATACTGTTCTACTCTCTGCATCCACAAATCTCTCTACTCTCAGGACCCTATAGAGGTAAACTCATTTTATATTGGTCCTTTTCTGTTTGGCTTATTTCGCTTAGCTGAATGTCTTAGAAGGTTTACCTGGTTTGTAGCACATGCCAGAATTTAAATCCTCTTCAAATCTAAATAATGTTTTATTCATGTAGCACATTTAGTTTACTCACTCGCTGATGTGCATCTGGGTGCTTCCATCTTCTGGCCGCTTTACATAGTAATACTGCTATGAACATAGGGTACAAGCTCTTGACTTGTCAGGGTGGCAGTTTGACCTCCCGTCTCCAACAGGCACCTGTCAGCACACTGGGACTGGCCTGCAGTGTTTCTGTTGGAGCCATGCTTGGAATTTTGGATGGCTCATGAGTGCCTAGACTCAACAGCTGGTCCCTGGCACAGTGGTGAGAATGTGTACAGGGTGCTGCCATGTCCTCTCTTTGCAAGGAAGGACTCTAAGGGGCAGAGAGAACAAGACAACAATGACATTTCGGTATGGGTATAGCGTGCATTTTAGCAATGAATTTCTCTCTGTCTCTGGATACAATCCCTCCTGATATTCCTGGCTTGGATCAAGAGGTGCTTCATTTTTCTGAATAGAGAATCAAAGATGGGAACCTTGGCGCTGGAGGTCATGGCCTTCCATGCCCCAGCCCTGTGAGGGCTGTGCATGTGTTTGGTCGATAATCCTTTCTCTCAGTGTTGGCTCCCTGCTGGAGCCCCACAAGTGAATAACTTTGAAGTTGTGTTAAGCAGAAGAGTGTGGCTGTTCCTTTAATTTCTGAGACATGCCATCATGAGGATTCTCACTTGGGTCATCTAGCCCAGACCCGACTCTCTCTATGCCTGTGCTTTTTATCATGGCTGCCAATGAATTTTAGAATTGGTGTCAAGATAGGAATCACTGCATGGCCTTGGAGTCTCTTTGGTTGAGCCTGCAGTCTGAGAGATCAGATTCCAGGATGATAGGATTCTGACTGTCTCTAAATTCCAGACCAAGTCAGATGAGGACAGCATAGGTAGCCTATGTCTTTCATTTGGGTATCTCCTTTTCAGTTTCAGTCATTAAGAATTCAAATTCTTTTATATATTGTGCCTTAATCTTTGTGATTTTGCTTCTTACTAGACTCATAAGGAAAATAAAGGTGTTGGATTCTGTTAGAGGGAAAATGGAATTTTACTTAAAGTTTTGGTTAACTGCAGAAATGAAAAATTATAGAATAGGATAGTTCCAAGTTCACTGGCTTGGGTCCAACTATTGACCTTTGTTCTGTTCCCTGGGCTTCTAAAACATTAACTCCTCCTTTTTAACTGGAAAAAATATCCTCAAACACATTGCCTTAGCCTCGGGAACAAAATCTGGAGAAAAGCTTAAACATGCTGTGCAATTAGGACAGTGTGCGTGTGTGTGTGTGTGTGTGTGTGTGTGTGTGTGTGTGTGTGTGTGTGTGTACCTGCAGGTAGGGAAGGGTCAGATGCAAACACAAGGTGGGTGGCACTCCACATATGCCAATAAGCTGGCTGATGCCTCAAAGACAGTTTCCCAGCCAGTGGTTCTCTGCAATACATTTCAGGAGGCTGTTCCCTGCAGCAGTCCATCAGGGAGGTGCGGAAACTCTTGGATCTTCCCCATCTCTTTGCTATCTCCCAACTCTTGGCTTTTTCCCATCTCACTGCCAAACTTCACCCTATCTCATGGGGTGTAATAGCAATCCCCATCCCCCAAACCTGTCAACTCACTTGACTCCTTAGCAGCTGCTGAGAAGGTCACTCTTTCAGAATGGCTCTTTATCCAGGGCTGTGTTCACCTTACCTACCAGGTCTGGAAGACAGCTGGAGGTAGACTCAGTCAGTTTCTGTCTCTTCCACAGGTTAGGCAAGTTTCTATCACTACTGTTCATCTTCATCTACTTCAGTTACTGTTATAAAATATACACAGCTTGGCACTGGCCATTTAAAGCAGTTGTGGGAGTTCAGTGACATTTTCTACCCAACAGGACATTTTATCTACCCAAACTGGAACAGCGCTGATTAAAGACCAACTCTCTCACTCCATTTCCTCCAGCTCCTCATTGTCACCATTTTCCTTTCTGAGTCTATGAATTTGGTTACTCTTGATCTTCATATAAATGCTATCAATCATACAATGCTCGTCTCTGTTTGGCTTTTTCTATCCATTATATCCATTTGGTATATCAATATTTTATTCAGCTTTATAGCTTAGTTGTAGTCCATGCTATGTATTTACTACTCACTTATTATTCTATTGATGGACTTGGGTGTTTCAACCTTTGGGGTAATATGGCAAATGTTTCTATAAACACTGGTGGAGAGCTGTCCATTTACATCTCTACTTTCTCTCTCTCTCTCTCTCTCTCTCTCTCTCTCTCTCTCTCTCTCTCTCTCTCTGTTCAGGAACAGACTTAAGTCATAAGGATTTTGTTTCTGCCTTTTTAGGAACCACCATACTGTTCTCCACAGTGACTGCTAGGTATTATTATATTCCCACCAACAAAGCTTCAGGGTTCTGATTTTGCCACATCCTTATCAGCATCTGTTATTTTCTGATTTTACGAGACTAGCCATCCTAATGTGTGTGAAGAAGCATCTTAGTTTGAATTCAACTTTTGCTTCCCCAATGACAAGTCATATTGAAGATCTTTAAGTATTTAGTGAGCATTGAAACATCAATTTTTTTTGAGAAAACATCTATTCAAGTCCTCTGCATGTTTCTTAAATTGAATTATCTGTTTTTGTTATTGAATTAAAACAAACATTAAAGAATATAAAATCTCTCACATTGTTGAATGTCTTCTGCTGTTTACAACAGTTATTGGGTTCTTCTTCCTATTATCTCTTGTGTCTAGTCTTTTCAAGATGCTATCATAAGATGCCAGAGATAGAGTAATTTATGAGTAACAAAAATTTAATTTTTATAGATCTAGGGGTTGAGAAATCCAAGATGAAGTCAGGGCAGATCTGGTGTCTGGTGAAGGCTTGTTCTCTGCTTAAAATGGCCCTTTATTGTGTAGTCATAGGAGAACCACTGTTGTCCTTTCATCTGAGGTCAATAATGCTGTCCAGGTGGGCATCACTCATAACTTAATCACCGTCAGATTGGTGACTGATCATGTGAATCTCAGGGGACACACTCAGAACTTGCATGGATGCTCTCTCTCTGTTCACTTCCCCCATTCTTAAAGGAGGATGCCTTGATTGAACTCGCAGTGACCTCCATTGCGCTTCTACTCTCTGATAACTCCAGGTGACTCTTCTCCTTCAGTTATTTCAATTCTTCCAAAACTAAGGTTTATTTCTTATGTAAGGATAATTTTGAATCAATACTGGCCTTTGAAATTAAATTTTAGCCAACTTCACACATCTAGAAAAGTCTTTTTCTTTGGATGTATGTATGTGTATGTGTGCGTGCATGTGTGGACATGGGTGCATTTACACAGGTATGTGTGCCTCTGTGCAAAGACTTCCTGAGGATGTCCAGTGTCCTGCTCTATCCCTCTACACCTTATTCCTTGAGACAAGGTAACTCCCTAAACCTAAAGCTCACTGTTGTGGTCCCCCCACCCCACCTGCCTGCAAACAACTAGGTCAGTTGGCTAGCAAACCGAAAGAGTCTTTCTATTTCCATTCCTGACAGTGTTGTGGTTGTGGTTGTGGTTGTGGTTTTGTGTGTGTGTGTGTCCGTGTGTGTGTCCCAGATTTTAATGTCATGTGTGTGATGTGAACTTAGATCCTAATGCTTGTGCAGCAAATGCTCCAACCCAGTGAGCCATTTCCTCAGCACAGCTTTAAGCATCTAGAATTCACTTATTTGAGCATCCTTTTCCTCAACATTTAAGCCACTTTATGTGCTATCTAAAAGGACATAAGACCCATTACCATTGAAGAAAACAATGATTTTTATTTACTTCTGTATAGTTACTCTACAAATGTTCTCTCTCTCTCTCTCTCTCTCTCTCTCTCATTTTTATTTGCTTGAGACAGTCTTATTATCTAGCCCAGGATGGCCTTGAATGCCCATGATCCTCCTGCCTCAGCCTCCCATACTAGGACCATCAGCATTCACTATCATGGCTGGCCCATGAAATGGTATTTCAATATGATTTCATTTGCACTTCCCCGATAATAAATTAGGTTGAACATATTTTCATGTACTTATTCATGTATTTTCCTTCAGAGAAATGTGTATTCCAATCTGTTTCCCCCTTTTTGTTGTTGTTTTGTTTTTGAGACAGGGCCTCATGTAGCTGAGGCTGGCATGGAACTTGATAAGTGGCTGGGGATGATTTTGAACTCCTGATTCTCCTGCCTCTACTTTCCAAATGCTGTAAGATTATATGCATGTCCCATCATTCATAGCTTTGCCCACCACAAACTGTTGCCAAGTTTTCATTGGTGAGTTGTAAATGTTCCCTATAAAACATGCTTTGCAAGCACTTTTGCCCATCCTGTGCTTAACCTTTTAACTTTCTAACTGGTGTTCTTAAAAGTACAATGATTTTTCTTTTTTTTTTAAAATTTTGTAATGCTTTATTCTTTGATGTAGGATTTTTTCTTTATTATTATGTGTTTTAAATTTTATACATCAGCCTTGGGTTCCCCTGTCCTCCCCCCTCCTGCTTCCACCCCCACCTTCCCCCCAGATCCTCCCCTCCATTCCCATGTCCTCCAGGATCAAGGCACCCCTGGGGATTCATTTAAACCTGGTGGATTCAGTATAGGCAGGTCCTGTCACCTCCTTCCAGACTGAGCAAAGTGTCCCTGTGTAAGCCCAAGGTTTCAAACAGCCAGCTCATGCACTAAGGACAGATCCTGGTCCCACAGACTGGGTGCCTCCCAAGCAGATCAAGCTATTCAGTTGCCTCACTTATCCACTGGGCCTGATCCAGTTGGGGGCTCCACAGCCTTTGGTTCATAATTCATGTGCTTCCATTCGATTGGTTATTTGTCCCTGTGCTTTTTGCAATCTTGGATTCAACAATTCACGCTCTTACAGACCCTCCTCCTTCTCAACAGTTGGACTCCTGGAGCTCCACCTGGGGCCTGGCTGAGGATCTCTGCATCCACTTCCATCAGATATTGGACGAGAGTTCAGGCATGACAGTTAGGGTGTTTAGCCATCTGATCACCAGACTAGGTCACATCAGGCTTTCTCTTGACCACTGCCAGCAGTCTACAGAGGATATATCATTGTGGATTTTGGGGGACCTCTCCAGCACTCTGCCTATTCCTGTTCTCATGTGGTCTTCATTTATCATGGTCTGTTATTCCTCGTTCTCCCTTTCTGTTCTTGATCCAGCTGGGATCTCCTGCTCCCCTAAGCTTTCTTTCCCTCAGATCTTGCCCTTCATTACTCCAACTGTCATCCAGGTTGTTCATGTAGATCTCATCCATTTCTCTGTCATTGGGTGATCCTTGGGTCTTTCCTAGGGTCCCGTTTTCTAGGTAGCCTCCCTGGAGTTGTGTAGCAGTCTAGTCATCTTTGTTATACATCTAGTATCCTCCTATGAGTGAGTACATACCATGTTTGTCCTTCTGAGTCTGGGTTACCTCACTCAGGATGATTTTTTCTAGATCCATCCATTTGCCTGAAAACCTCATGATGTCATTGTTTTTCTCTGCTGGGTAGTACTCCATTGTGTATATGTACCATATTTTCTTTATCCATTCTTCAGTTGAAGGGCATCTAGGTTGTTTCCAGGTTCTGGCTATTACAAACAAAGCTGATATGAACATAGTTGAGCAAATTCCCTTGTGGTATGATTGAGCATTCCTTGGGTATATGCCCAAGAGTGCTATAGCTGGGTCTTGGGGGAGATGGATTCCCAATTTTCTAAGGAAGCACCATATTGATTTCCAAAGTGGCTGTACAAGCTTGCATTCCCACCAGCAGTGGAGGAGAGTTCCCCTTGCTCCACATCCTCTCCAGCATAAGCTGTCTTCTGTGCTTTTGATCTTAGCCATTCTGACAGGTGTAAGGTGGTATCTCAGAGTTGTTTTGATTTGCATTTCCTGGATAATTAGGGATGTTGAGCAATTCCTTAAATGTCTTTCAGCCATTTGAACTTCCTCTGTGGAGAATTCTGTGTTTAGTTATATAGCCCATTTCTTAATTGGACTGTTGGACATTTTGATGTCTAATTTCTTGAGTTCTTTATATATTCTGGATATCAGCCCTCTGTCAGATATGGGGTTGGTGAAGACCTTTTCCCATTCTGTAGGCTGTCGCTTGTCTTGTTGACCATGTCCTTTGCTCTACAAAAGCTTCTCAGTTTCAACAGGTCCCATTGATTGATTGTTTCTCTCAGTGTCTGTGCTACTGGTATTATATTTAGAAAGTGATATCTGGTGCAATGTGTTCAAGAATACTTCCTACTTTCTCTACTATCAGGTTAAGAGTAGCTGGACTGATGTTGAGGTCTTTGATCCACTTGGATTTAAGTTTTGTGCACAGTGACAGATATGGATCTATTTGCAGCCTTCTACACATTGACACCCAGTTATGCCAGCACCATTTGTTGAAGATGCTTTCTTTTTTCCATTGTACATTTTTGGCTTCTTTGTCAGAAATTACATGTTCATAGGTTTGCGGGTTAATGTCAGGGTCTTCAATTTGATTCCATTGGTCCACATGTTGGTTTTTATGCCAGTACCAAGCTGTTTTTATTACAGTAGCTGTATAGTAGAGCTTGAGGTCAGGGATTGTGATGCCTCCAGAGGTTGTTTTATTGTACAGGATTCTTTTGGCTATCCTGGGTTTTTTGTTTTTCCATATGAAGTTGAATAGTATTCTTTCCAGATCTGTGAAGAATTGTGTTGGTAATTTGATGGGAATTGCGTTGAATCTGTAGATTGCTTTTGTTAAGATCGCCATTTTTACTATGTTAATCCTGCCTATCCAAGAGCATGGGAGATCTTTCCATTTTCTGACATCTTCTTCAATTTCTTTTTTCAGGGACTTAAAGTTCTTATCATATAGGTCCTTCACATGCTTAGTTAGCGTAACCCCAAGGTATTTTATAACATTTGTGGCTATTGTAAAGGGTGATGTATCTCTGATTTCCTTCTCAGCCTGTTTGTCTACTGTATATAGGAGGGCTACTAATTTTTTTTTTGAGTTGATCTTGTATCCTGTAATGTTGCTGAAGGTTTTTATTAGCTGTATCAGTTCCTTGGTTGAATTTTTGGGGTCACTCATGTATACTAACATGTCATCTGCAAATAGGGAGAGCTTGACTTCTTCCTTTCCAATTTGTATCCCCTTAATCTCTTTATGTTTTCTTATAGCTCTGGCTAGAACTTCAAGTACTATATTGAATAAGTAGTGGGAGAGGGGACAGCCTTGCCTTGTTCCTGATTTTAGTGGTATTGCTTTGAGTTTTTCTCCATTTAATTTGATGTTAGCTGTTGGCTTGCTGTAGATTGCCTTTATTATGTTTATGTATGTTCCCTGTATTCCTGATCGCTCCAAGACCTTTATCATGAAGGGGTGTTGGATTTTGCCAAAGCCTTTTCTGCATCTAGTGAGATGATCATGTGGTTTTTTTCTTTGAGTTTGTTTATATGGTGTATTACATTGACGGACTTTCGTATGTTGAACCACCCTTGCATCCCTGGGATGAAGCCTACTTGATCATGGTGGATAATTATTTTGATGTGTTCTTGGAGTCTGTTTGCCAGAATTTTAGTGAGTATTTTTGCATCAATGTTCATGAGGGAGATCAGTCTGTAGTTCTCTTTCTTTGTTGCATCTTTGTTTGGTTTAGGAATCAGGGTAATTGTAGCTTCATAGAAGGAGTTTGGTAATATACCTTCTGCTTCTATTGTGTGGAACAATTTAAAGATTATTGGTATTAAGTCTTTTTTGAAGATCTGGTAGAATTCTGCAGTGAAACCATAAGGTCCAGGGCTTTTTTTGGTTGGGAGACTTTTAATGACTGATTCTATTTCCTTAGGGGTTATTGGACTATTTAAATGGCTTATCTGGTCTTGATTTAACTTAGGTATATGGTACCTATCCAGAAAATTATCCATTTCTTTTTGATTTTCCAGTTTTGTGGAGTAGAGGTTTTTGAAGTATGACCTGATGCTTCTCTGGATTTCCTCATTGTCTGTTGTTATGTCCCCCTTTTCATTTCTGATTTTGTTAATTTGGATGCTCTCTCTCTGTCTTTTGGTTTGGATAAGGGCTTGTCTATCTTGTTGGTCTTCTCAAAGAATCAACTCTTTGTTTCATTAATCCTTTGTATTGTTCTCTTTATTTCTATTTTATTGATTTCAGCTCACAATTTGATAATTTCCTGGCATCTGTTCCTCCTGGGAGACTTTGCTTCTTCCTGTTCAAGAGCTTTCAGGTGTGCTGTCAAGTCACTAGCATGAGATTTCTCCAGCTTCTTTATGTGGGCATTCAGTGCTATGAATTTCCCTCTTAGCACTGCTTTCATAGTATCCCATAAGTTTGGGTATGTGGTGTATTCATTTTCATTGATCTCTAGGAAGTCTTTAATTTCTTTCTTTATTTCTTCCTTAACCGATTGGTGATTCAGTTGAGCATTATTCAGTATCCATGAGATTGTAGGATTTCTGTAGTTTTTTCTGTTGTTGAAATCTAACTTTAAACCATGGTGGTCTGATAGAACACAGGAGGTTATCCATTTGTTTTGTATCTGTTGAGATTTGCTTTGTGGCCAAGTATGTGGTCGATTTTAGAGAAGGTTCCATGGGGTGCTGAGAAGAAGGTATATTTTTTTTTTTGTTTGGGTGGAATGTTCTGTAGATACCAATTAAGTCCATTTGAGCCACAACATCAGTTAAGTCCATTATGTCTCTGTTAAGTTTCAATTTGGCCAATCTGTCCAGGGGTGAAAGTGGGGTGTTGAAGTCTCCCACTATTAATGTGTGGGGGTTTATGTGTGATTTAAGCTTTAATAATGCTTCTTTTACATATGTGAGTGCCCTTGTGTTTGGGGCATAAATGTTCAGAATTGAGACTTCATCTTGGTGGATCTTTCCTGAGATGAGTATGTAATGTCCTTCATCATCTCTTTTGATTGATTTTAGTTTGAAGTCTATTTTGCTGGATATTAGGATGGCTATACCAGCTTGCTTCTTAAGACCATTTGATTGGAAAGTCTTTTCCCAGCCTTTTATTCTTAGGAGGTGTCTGTCTTTGAATTTGAGGTGTGTCTTGTATGCAGCAGAAAGATGGGTCCTGTTTTCATATCCATTCTGTTAGTCTTTGTCTTTTTATAGGTGAATTAAGTCCATTGATATTAAGGGATATTAGTCACCAGTGATTGTTCGTTTCTGTTGTTATTTTTATTTTTTGGTGGTAGTGTGTGTGTACTTCTCTTCTTTGGTGTTTACTGCTGTGGTGTTATCTATTGCCTGTGTTTTCATGGGTGTATCTGCCTTCCTAAGGTTGGAATTTTCCTTCTAGTGCTTTCTGTAGGGCTGGGTTTGTGGATAAGTATTGTTTAAATCTGGCTTTGTCTTGGAAGGTCTTGTTCACTCCATCTATGATGATTGAAAGTTTTGCTGGGTATATTAGTCTAGGCTGGCATCCATGGTCTCTTAGTGTCTGCATTATATCTGTCCAGGTCCTTCTGACTTTCAAAGTCTCCATTGAGAATTCGGGTGTTATTCTCATGTGTTTGCCTTTACAAGTCACTTGGCCTTTTTCCTTTGCTGCCCTTAATATTCTTTCTGT
>NC_050444.1:32272584-32300084 GCF_903995425.1 Onychomys torridus | reverse complement strand
CATTTAGGAAGATAGTGGGTATGTGTGTGAGTGAGAGAGAGTATTTTTGACAACAATTACTGAACAAAAGAGGCCTCAATTTGAAGTAGATCAAGAAGGGCATATGGGAGGGTATGGTGGTTTGAAAGAGAATGGCGCCCATAGGGAATGGCACTATTAGGAGGTGTGGCCTTGTTGGAGGAAGTGTGTCACTTTGGAGCAGATTTTGAGGTCTCTGTTGGAGCCCGCTAGGTGTCCTAGTGTCTGTACCCAGCAGGACTGCATAAGAGGTTGATTGGACCATGGGCCTGGGCACCAGGTGTTTGTAAGGGTCTACACTTGACTTGACTGTAACTAGCAAGGGGGGATCCTTTGCTCCTCCCCCTGGCATTGTTACAAATAGACTTTTGGAATAAAGTTCTGGGCCAGTGGATAAGGATGCAGGCCCACCCTAGTCTATCCTGTGTTTTCTCTCTACTTCTAACTACGTCTCTTATCCCTCATTCCTCAAGAGTTCCTGGGGAAATAAGTGTGGGGGCTGGTCCTCTACAGGTCTCATATGCTCAAGGTCTGCCCATTGTGAGTCATAGTCTCCTGCTGCCTGTGGATCAAGATGTAGAACTCTCAGCTCTGCCAGCACCGAGTCAGCCTGTGTGCTGCCATGTTCTCTCTATGATGTTAATGGACTAAACCTCTGAAACTGTAAGCCAGCCCCAATTAAATGTTTTCCTTTATAAGAGTTGCCATGGTCATAGTGTCTCTTCACAGCAGTAAAACTCCAACTAAGTCAGATGATTTGGAGGGAAGGAAGGAAAGCAAGAACATGATGTAACTATATTATAATCTCAGAAAGTAAATAATTAAAAACATGAAGATCACTGGGCGGTGGTGGCGCACACCTTTAATCCCAGCACTCAGGAGGCAGAGGCAGGTGGATCTCTGAGAGTTGGAGGCCAGCCTGGTCTACAGAGAGAGTTGCAGGAAAAGGCTCAAAGCTACACTGAGAAACCTTGTCTGGAAAAACAAAACAAAACAAAACAAAACAAAACAAAACAAAAAAAAACCAAAAAATCAAAACAAAACAAACAAAAACAAACAAACAAAAATCCATGAAGATCTGAGTTAGGTTGGCATGGATAGAGCAGGCAACAATACATATAACCTAGGCATGTGCTCTGAAACATCAAGGCAAGGGCAAGTAAGAGGAAGGAATTCTATGGTCTGTACCCGTGGAGTCCACGTGCCTTCCCACCATCTTTAACTGGGCTCTCCAAACCCAGTTGCAGAGAGACAGCCATTGTGTAGGTTGTGGGTCCCTGTCCTCATGGTCATTGCTCACCGGCAGTCTCAGGAAGCAGAAGAGCTGGGGAGCAGGGTCTGGGGCCGGGAAACAATCTTGGAGACTGTGTCTGAGGGTGGCATGTTTATTGAAGCAAGGATGCTCCCTTATATAGCCAGTGGTGTGGATATCGCTCTGTGTAAATAAAGTTCTGATTGGCCAGTGGCCAGGCAAGAAGTATAGGTGGGACAAGAGAGGAGAGAATTCTGGGAAGTAGGAGGCTGGAGAGAGACACTGCCAGCCAATGCCAGGAGAAGCAACATGTAAAGACACTGGTAAGCCACAAGCCATGTGGCAAAGTATAGGCTAACAAAAATGGGTTAATTTAAGATAGAAGAAGTAGATAACAAGAAGCCTGCCACAGCCATACAGTTTCTAAACAATGTAAGTTTCTGTGTGCTTTCTTGATTGGGTCTGAGCGACTATGGGACTGGCGGGTAAGAGAGATTTGTACTGACTGGGCCAGGAAGGAAAACTCTAACTACAAATGATACCCAACGTGTTGGCAAGAGTTTCCACCTAAAACCTGAAAAAAAAAGATTCTAAAACAGAGCTAAAAAACAGCTTCCTAGTTGTCTCTCTCAAGTTAGCTTCAGCCTGCCAGTTTGAGCTACTATGGCGGGTTCCTGGAGTGTGCCTCTGACCTGTAGTGTGGCGGGAATGAGGAGTCTACAAGTGGCACTTTACTCTGCTGTGTGGTGGATTTAGCCTTTGGTAGTTTTAAAAAAAAAAGTTTCTGGGCTATGCGCACAGCTTTAATAGAACTGCTTCTGATAGTTGATGGTACACATGGCTCCAGACCCAGAGCTGGCAGTAAACTGTACCACCACCATGTTGGGAAGCTGAGGTAGGCGGAGCCAGCAGCCACAGAGGCGGTTCAGTCTTACAAAGATGGATATTACACATACAATCTGGTTTGTGTTGTCTTTGGGATTTTTAACTACAGAAAAATATTTGATTGTAAAGCTGTTGAGTTAAACAAATATGTAAATTTTAAAGGTACCTTGACTTCAAAATTTGGATATAAGGATATGTTGCTTTGGAAAAGAGTCTCTGCTTTTGTTTCCACAGAAAGCCAGAGGCTATGGATTTGTTCCAGATTAAGATACATCAGGTTTGATCAGCCAAGACCACCTGAAAGGTCTCCAATGACACCATGGCCCAGATGATCCAACATCTAGAATGGTTTCAAGGCAACTGGCTCAGAGTTTTACCCTCATGGACTACTCCATAATCCTAAAATTTTCTTTGTGTCCCCATAAGATACAGCAACCCCCTCCAGCAGGAAGTAGTAAGAAAAACTATGCCCGAATTCCCAGCTGGCTTTGGAGATGGAATTGGCTCACTCCTTCTCTAAACCCAAGCACATTGTTAAAAGAAAAGGTTAAGAGCTTCTTGTGTCCCAAATCAGAAGAGCCCTCTGGTGTGGGACAGAGAAAAACCACTATTTTCTTTAAAACAGGTTGATTATAAATACAATCTCTTTCTAAAGAAGAAAAGGGGATATGATATAGATATAATAGAATGAAAGGGTAGATTAATGAACTTACTTCTGAAAGAGCAACAACTCATTTAAAATGTTTTACATTGGTATAGATTTTAGTCTATTGATACAAACTTAAAGTTAATTTTGTTATACTGTGTGTATATTTCTAATCGTGTTTAAGGTATTATGTTTGTATAGCTCATTTTAAATTGAAATGAATAATTAAAAATAGACTAATAATTAGTCATCTATAATAATCATACTCGTAGCCATGTTAGTTAAGTCTTCTAGATATACATAGAGATATTTCAGATAGATAGGTAATCTTCAAATACTTCAAAGACCTACAGAATATGGCATTTAAAATACTTTTAAAATTTAGACTTTCTGGACAGTGAGACATGTCTGCTCCTGGCAGCACCGATTTACTTCAGAGAGGAGGATGGGCATTGAAGACACTTCATATCTTATCTTCACCTTGGCAAAAATAGCCATTTGGGCAAGAAACTGTTCTTGCCTGGACTGCTTGATCGACTGTACATGCAGGACCCATAGAAAGGTGACCACTAAACTTTGCTTGACAAAATGGTCCTTCAGGTTCCTGCTTTGCAGAGGAAACTGCCAGACATTCTACAGGACACTGAGAGAAGTGACCGAGAGACTCTAGCCCTGTGGGCTGAAGACAAATGCCCCAACTTTACAAAGGAACATTAGGTGACTGTCCAGGCTGCCAGCTGTCTCTGTCTACTCCTGCAAGACTCCTGAAAAATGCTTGCATCCTTCTCCCAGTTCTCATGTAATATTATATCCTTCTGAGGTCTTTGATGTGGTTGAAGACTAGATGGTTATAATTTCCTCAGTTATGATAAAAGATAAGTTAGATATAAAACCTTAGACTCACAAATATAAGATAGATAGGATATTTTCTTTAATATTGTAACTGTAATTCTTGCTTGATAATTGTTTTGTTATATGTAATTGTACTATGTAAAAGTTAAAACCTTCCTTTAAAAACGAAAAGAAAAGGGGAAGTGCTGTGGATATTGCTCTGTGTAAATAAAGTTCTGATTGGCCAGTGGCCAGGCAAGAAGTGTAGGTGGGACAAGAGAGGAGAGAATTCTGGGAAGTAGGAGGCTGGAGAGAGACACTGCCAGCTAATGCCAGGAGAAGCAACATGTAAAGACACTGGTAAGCCACAAGCCATGTGGCAAAGTATAGACTAACAAAAATGGGTTAATTTAAGATAGAAGAAGTAGATAACAAGAAGCCTGCCACAGCCATACAGTTTCTAAACAATGTAAGTTTCTGTGTGCCTACTTGGTTGGGTCTGAGCGACTGTGGGACTGGAGGGTAAGAGAGATTTGTACTGACTGGGCCAGAAAGGAAAACTCTAACTACAAGCCAAAGTCAGGAAGGAAGGGAGAACAATTAAACAAGGGTGGGGGTGGGGGTGGGGGGGTGGATAATGCACCTAATTTGCATATGCAGACCTGGTGGAAGACCAGGAAGACCAAATGTTAATGACAGCACCAGTTCAAATACCAAAGCACCAGGGAGGAAGTGCAGGGAGGAAGTACTGAGGTGGAGTTAGGGACTTTCCAAGCCTATCAATTAGGTTAGCAAATTCTCAAGTGATTTCTGAGGAGCCAGTTCTCTGGTGGGAAACAGAATCTTAAGTGACTCTAAGGTGATGTGACCTTTGTCTCTATGAAGCTGAGTAGGCCCAGGTCTGATTTAGGTAGGGAGCAGCCCCACTACTTGCATGCTCTCTTGAGAGCAGTAGGTGGTATGTGCAGCAGCAGCCCTCTACTATCTCTCATCCAGCTTGAGAAGCCACGGAGGTGTGTCTAATCTCTATAGATCATGCTTGCTGTTGCTTTGGAAGCACATGGAGCAAATGGAGAGGGTAGTAACCATGGCAACATTTGTCCTACCTGAGCAGGGCATGGTCTGAGATCACGCAGCCCTGTGACTTTCTCTGGGGAATGAAGTCACTTAGAGAACAACGCATTAATAGTAGTTAATACTCATGTAAGACCTGAACATCCCATACAGAAAAGAAAGAGCAGTTTGGTTTTCTAATCCCAGGAAGAATGTGGGTGGCCCGGGTCCCCATGAATCTATCTATGTGGGCACATCACCAAGTGCTCTTTCTCTTGGCATCTGCTGCTGCTGTGACTCGTCTCCCTTTCCAGGACCAATTTCAGTCAATGTCCCATGTACATTTCTGCTCCTGGTCTCATATGCAGCAGAAAGGGAACAGAGGGGGAAGAGGATTAACAAAGTCCCCCACAAAAGTCTAATGTCAAACTAACATGCTTGGTGCCCCAGCAAAAGGGAAGATGAAGTAGAAAGGGGGAAGTCAGAGATGGAGCAGATCCTGCCTCTTTCCTGAAGGAAGATGTAATATAAAGTAAATGAGCATAAAAAAAGAGAATGCTGGTGTTGTACTCAGCCTGTTTCAGATCATCTAGCCCAGAATCCATCAAGACTTTGTTATCTTAAAGAAAATACCTTTATTGTTAACATGGACACTATGTGTGTGATGCTCATGAATTTATTTCTTTGTCTCTTTATTGCCAACATAACTGTTATATGATGATCATTACTGAAACTTATTGAACAAATCATGAACAAGGGTAGCATTGTTCAATGCAGTTCAATGAGTGTTAACTGGGGGGGGGGGATCTGGTAGGCATCTTTTTGAGTTGGAAAGTTACCCTAAAGTATGAGCTTGTAGTTTTCTTATTAAAGTCATTCTTTATAGTGGTACAGGAACCTTTGTGTCTATTTGAATATTATGAATACAACAAAGATAGGAAATGGTTTGCACAGGATACTCTATTACCCTACTGTACCTTTTAGAGTGTACCTTTCAGAGTACATTCCTCTGAAGCCTTAATTATCCACTCATTGTTTTCATTTAGTCAATGTTCCATTATTTATCGTTATGAATTATATCTCATTGGATTATCAATATTTAAGAGAAATAGTTAACTGGCATGTACTTGGCCTAATTTGTGAACTATAATTACAACCATATTGTTATTGCTGGAAAGATGGCTCAGCGGTTAAGAGGGTTTGCTGCTCTTGCACAGGATCAGAGTTTAGTTCCCAATACCACATCCAGCAGCTCACAAATGTTTGTAACTCTAGTTCCAGGACATCAGACATCCCCTTCTGGCCTCTTTGGACACCAACACACACATGGCTTACACACATGCTCATAAATACCATTTTGTTAAAAAATAATCATTGGGAAAAGAAAAAAAAGCAAGACATTAGAAAAAGTGGTGGATGGGCTAGGTAGATGGCTAAGTGGTTAAGAGGACTTACTTAGTCTTGGGTTGGAGAGATGGCTTAAAGATTAAAAACATTAATTGTTCTTCCAGAGGTCCTGAATTCAATTCCCAGCAACCACATGGTGACTCACAATCATCTATAATGTGATCTGATGCCCTTTTCTGGCATGCAGGCATACATGCAGACAGAACACTATATACATAATAAATAAATAAATCTTTAAAAAAAGAAGACATGGTCTTGCAGAGTACTGAAGTTCCATTCATAAACCCCAGGTCAGAGGTCTCACAACTCTCTGTAACTTCAGTTCCATGGGTATGACAATCTCTTTGGGCCTTCTTAGGCACCCCCAGATGTGTAACACACATGAATGCACACACACACACACACACACACACACACACACACACAGACACACACATACTCATATACACTCACACACACATACACATACTCACACACACACATATACTCACACATACATACACTCTCACAAATAAAGATATATCCTTTAAATTCTCAGCACATATAGAGGCACTGTTCCTAACGTTAGGAAATTTTAGTTAACAATATTCTTAAACCTAGTTTACTCTGTATTTGGGAATAAAGAAATTACTTTAAAAAGTTCTTAGTGCTAAATAAATATTCCAAAGAATAACTAGGTTTCACTTCCCTTTTGTCTTAGCAGATTTTCCTCTTTCCAGGGTTTTTCTTGTACACCAAACACTTCCTTGCACATTGTTGTGTATAATTGTGGGAAGTATACATTTATTGATACTGAAGGCAAGGGGGGCTTAAAATTTGTCAGAACCAGCATGAAAATAAGAAAAACAATAATCAATTTTTATATTCTTATTATAGCACTGAACATATCATCACTTATACATTATTGTGAACATTAAAACTAAAAATGCAGAAGTGGACTTTTCACAAGGGAAAAATGCATTCATCCTTGCACACAGATCACCATTCATGTCTAGAGTTCTTGAAATTTTTCTAGAATTTCTTGATATTATATACTTTTTAGTTTTGATATTATCACATTTTGCCTTAGGTATAATTGTTCATGGTCCAACTACTTTTTACTAGTTAGAAAAAGTTCTGTAAAATCTCCCTTCCTGTGACTATGACCTCCAGAGTCAAATTTGAATACAGAAGAATGCCAGAAATTTAATCACTTAAAACAGAAGTCCCTCTGGTCCAAGTGTGTACAGGAGACCCAAACAAACACTCTAAGATAGCAGAGTGGACATTTTTCAGGCCCTTAGCTGGAAGCATACACCAATGTTATACAAACATGGCTTGGTCCACAGGAAAGCAGAGACAGCGAATTGAAAAACGTTTAAAGATGAACATAACTATCTGATCAAGAGCTATAAGCATATATAGTGATAACATTATCACAAACATTTAAATGCTAATATTCAATTTGAGACAGGGGTTTTTAAAGTTATAAGAACTTACAAGCTGTGTTCCCCAACTCTGACTAGGGAAAGAGCCATAGGAGTTCTGATAACTTCAGTCTAAGCTGCACACACACAGGTGCCGGGGCAGAGGGGCTATGATCACACTTGTTATTGGAGAACACATCACATCTCTGTTTGTTTATATGGTTATTTCCTGTTCCCTGCTCCCAAATGCAAACTCTATGGCAACAGCTTCACCTGCCTTCTCACTGCTGCAGATAAACCACACATGACACCAAATCAACTCTCAGAAGGATTTGTTAAAACACTAAACAAGGGGCTAGGGTGATGGCTCAGTCAGTGAGATGCTTGTCATATAAGCATACATCTGGAGTTCAAAACTCTGGCATCCACATAAAAAGCTGGGCACAGCAGCTGTTGCCTGTTGTCCCAACACTATGCAGGCAGGAACAGGTGGATCCTGGAGCTCTCTGGCTGGTAAGGCTAGCTGAATTGGGGAGCAAGACATCTGACAGTGAACTCAAGCTTCCACACACATACATGCACACACAAGCATGAGGGCCTTTATGCACATGTGCACACACACCTGAACATATAAACACAACCATACATCAACAAAATAAAGCCAAGCACATTGTTTTTGTGCTTAGTAGTTTGAGCTCTTTGCCCCGCTGCCTTACTAGTCTTGGTAAGACTTACCATTTATTTTTGTTTGCATGCAGATTTTATACATTATAAATGCAAATTGAAAACAGTAAATACCCATTTCTTCCAGTGAACTTATTATTTCAAGCTATTATTAGGCATGTTAGTGATCAACTGTCATTTTTCTTTGGGAATGTGCTCAGTAGTAGAGATTTCTTGAATCCCTGTAGATGACCTATACCCATGCATGAATGAACAGCACTAATTAGATTCTGTGGGTTAAATAAATAAAAATAAGAAGAAAAAAAGTCATGAATTTGGCATTGAGATGTGCTGGGAGAACAGAGAGGGAGAACAAGGAAAAAGAGACCATGATAAATGAAGACCCTATGGGAATAGGAAGAAGCAAAGTGCTAGAGAGGTCCTCAGAAATCCACAAAGATACCTCCACAATAGGCTAATGGCAATAGTCGAGAGAAAGCCCTAACTGACCTACTCTGGTCATCCAGATGGCCAAACACCCTAACTGTCATGCTAGAACTCTCATCCAATGACTAATGGAAGAGGATGCAGAGATCCACGACCAGGCCCTAGGTGGAGCTCCAGGTGTCCAATCGGCAAGAAAGAGGAGGGATTGTATGATTGAGAACTGTTGAGACCAAGATTGGAAAAAGCACAGGTACAGATAGCCAAACTAGTGGAAACACATGAACTAAGAACCAATAGCTGAGGAGCTCCCAACTGGATCAGGCCCTCTGGATAAGTGAGACAGTTGAATAGCTTGAACTGTTTGGGAGGCTCCCAGGCAGTGGGACTGGGACCTGTCCTTAGTGCATGAGCTGGCTGTTTGGAACCTGTGGCCTATGCAGGGACACTTTGCTCAGCCTGGGAGGAGGGGACTGGACCTGCCTGGACTGAATCCACCAGGTTGAGCTGAATCCCCAGGGGAGTCCTTGCCCTGGAGGAGATGGGAATGGGGGGTTGGCTGGGGGGAGGTGGGGGTGGGGGCGTGATGGGGGAGGACAGGGGAATCTGTGGCTGATATGTAAAATTAAATTAAATTATAAAATTTTTTTAAAAAAGGAAGAAAATAATTGGACTTGAATCTTGCCTCCCAGCGTATGCTAGGGAAGCTCCCTACAGTGGCTGTGGGAGGCAGGCAGCCTGTGTGTGTGCAAGGCTTTGTATTGGCTTAAGTAAAATAAGTGTGTGATCTTCTCTAGTGTGTTTTCATTTTTATCTCCATTATCAGTATTTTCTTTTTGTTTTAAACATCATTTACCTCCTGTCTCCTGTTTTCTCCACTCTAAGAGCTGCAAAGGGACTTGATTAGCTACACATTTTCATTGGGAAGCCTTTTCTGGTTGGAATAATTACAGAAAAGCCTCTCAATTGTTAACTTCCTTCTGTTCAGAGCCTGTCTAGACAGGTTTGCAGATCAATACTATAGTTCTAATTGCAGTCTTGACTGGGTCGTAAAATCAACTGCTGTAAGATGTCGTTAGCTAAAGGAATGTAGACACGGTGATTAAAGAGTTAATGATTCTAGGAGCTCTGTCTTCAGAACATTTAACACAAAAGCAATTTATCTTCCAATAGCAGGACCTACTATATATGGAGTTTTGTATTAAAATTATACTGTGTGTATAGACTTATGAGTTTAATTGCAAAGCAGTAAGCATCTTCTTTCTGATTGTCATCTTTTGAATTAAAAATTTTTAATATCTTTTCCTACAAAGACAGGGCACTGCTTCTGCCTTCAAGACACTACAGTTTATGTAGGTAAATGAAACTACCCATTCCCACACTCATACCCCTAATACTCCACTACTCCTCACTGCTTTTAAAAAATAAAGGAAGATGATGGAAAGTGAGTGTTGTTAATAGGACATAGGAGAGATAATTGAAATATTTAAAATGTAACGAGGATTTTTTTTTTTTGAAGAAATGTTTCTTAAATCAAATTTCTATGATACGTGGCGGGAGTGGAAGATGGAATTGTTTAGCCTTTCAGAGTAAGACTGTACCCACAGGTTGAAAGGGAGTAATGGCACCACTTTCAAGGAGATATTGTTGATGTCCAATTTTCTAAGTCATGGGTTGCGACCAGGAGGCCTATTGGATTTCAGAGTGCTGGTGAATGAGACCATCCGAGGGGGCTGAACTGATGGATGACAGGCAGCTGCCATAGAAGAGCATCGCCCATGGCATGAAGGAGACACTGCCTATGACAGGAAGGCGGAGTGATACATTGGAATGTCAGTCAGTCCAGCTGAAGTCCCCACTCAAAGTGACCAGTCTGATATAAGAGGATGTGGTAGCAGGGGAGTCATTGACCGACAGAGGATGGAAACCTTGTCCCTCTTCCCGACAGGAAAACTGGAGACAGCCTTCAGGGTAGACAGACAAGAGAAACAATAGATAAGATGATCTTCACTACAGGTGGGCGACCTGGGCCTGGGCGCTAGTTTGAGCCAATGCTGCAATCAGCACTAGTAGAAGTCCAACAGGACATTATGGTCCTTGTTAGTATGGGTCTGGGGAGAAACCATTCTTGATGCTCTCACTGACAATCTGGGGCTACATTCTTGTCACAACTTCCCTCTAGGGATTTTCTTTAGGAAAATCACAGTCCGAGAGCCTTTCAGAAATAAGAATGAAATTCCCATGTTTGGTCTCTTCAAGTTACAGTGAAGTAGGGTTCAGCACCTATCAGATGATCATTCTCATCTGCAGAGGGGCAGGCAGGGCTGTAGTTCACAACAACATGCTGTTCACGTACTGAAGGACTGCTGCAGGATCTAAGGAAACATCCAGAGGACATTGCGGCACTACCTGTACAGGATGTTTGAAATATGGAGGAATTTGGAAGTAGGATCACAGAGCTCTCCCAGCTCTCAGAGAGACATATGAATGATGAGAGACGTCTGTGATCTGAACAAAGAAAAGACTCGAAGACTCAGCCTATGTTCTTCCTACCTAATTTGGCAAAGCAATGACGTAGAAATCATATCCCCAGAAGACTGCTAGGTGAGTCTAATTCTCAATATGAATAGGACCAAGGAACCTCATTTGCTTAAGCTTGATTCTAGGATGAACATCTTGTTGACTCTTGTATTATATCTATGTCCTTGTAACCAATCATCTGAGAAAAACTGTTCAGAAAAAAAGTTCAGATGTTTTGTTACTTGGTTCTCAGTTGCAAAGGGCTTAGTCATGGTTTGGCCTCATGAACTTGGTCAGAACACACAGGTAGCAGTTGTCTGTGGTAGGAGATGGCTGTTTGCCTCAGAACAGGCCAGAATCACACAGAGGAAGCAGTGGGGGAGAAGGTGAGGGACAATGCAAACCTCCCCAGAATCTGTTCTTAGTGATCTCCAGGCAAGTTGCACTTCCTAGAGTTTCTGGGACTTTTCGGAATAGTTCCCTTAGCAAAGGACTTAGCCTCCAACACTTAAGCCTGTGGAGGGAACACTTCACACTGAAAATGTAACAGTCATCAAACTGAATTTCTGTCATAATACCCGGTCTATTCATGTAGGTGAGGAATTGCTGTCTGAGGAAAACAAATGTGACATGAAAGAATTGGTACAAACATTGTAACTCAAATACCATGTCAGGAGCCACGTATTACATCTCCTAAGCCGTGCTTCACTTATGACTGCATGGTATGTGCACAGTGCCATCGGGCCTAGGCTGCTTAATGGAAGCCCAAAACTTCAAGTATTAGGTTTTGTTTTCAGATAAATAGACAACTCTCTCTCTATAATCCAACAACTGCCTGGAGTCATCATTTCATGAGAGACCTCATAGAAAACCATGTCAGATGACAAAAATGCTTCTCATCATCACATCTACCAGAGTCTGGATGTCTTTTGTCTCTTCTCCTTGCAGAGCAGTTGATATTTCAATGCCCCTTATTGTGATTTGGGTCTGAAACATCTCCCAAAGACTCATGTTCTGAAGGCTTGACCCCCAGTACAGCGGTTCAGAGTTGGGGCTTCCAGGACACATTTGTATCATGAAGTTTTCCTTTATGAATGGGTGAATCTCATTATCTGATGGGATATGGGGAGGTGGTGAAGCCTTAGAGGTAAGACATCATTGAAATGAATGGGCCCGTGGCCAAGAGCTCTGTGGAGATACTGCTTGCCACCTGGCCCTTTCTCTCCCTTCTTATCATCATTCTCACAGGTGAGCAGCTGCATTCTGCCATGCCTTTGCCTTCTGTGGCATTCTGCCTCATCACAGGTCCATAGCAGTATGGTCTAAGTGACTTAACCCTTCCTCTGCCATCTCAACTGTCATCTCCTTTCTGCCCTGTCATGTTTTCATGGGTTATGTGAAAATAGGCAAAGTCTCTCAAGAAACACCCAGCTGTGAGGTGGGTTTAGATTCTGCACAAGCACTGTGGAGTTCTGTTGATTCCATACCAGAACATCCCACAAACTTGCTCACAGAACCCAGGGAAGTCATCGTCCCACATAGTCACAGCACCTTCACGAATGTAATTTGGAGCATTTCCTGCTCAGAAATTATATATGTGTGTGTGTGTGTGTGTGTGTGTGTGTGTGTGTGTGTGTGTGTGTAAATGTATGATTCTAAAGAGATTTTTATGGTTCAGTGGAGGTTTTAATTGACATTAGACTAGCAGTCTAGCAGGGGAAACAAGCATGAGGATTCAGCAGTCAGTAGATGTTCTGTATTTCACTGCCATCTATTGGATTTTAGCTGTATCCGAAATGTTCTAAGTTTCTCATGTACAGATCAATTCACGCTGGTGCTCTGTTCTTTAAGCAAAATGAAAATTCCTTTGGCTTAGATTTAGTAGTAGTAAATCTATTAGATAATCAAAGATTTATGTGTATGGGTGTCAATTTTGACTATAATGATTAATATTCATTTGCCATGAAAAAAATAGACTGAAAGGATACAATTATAAAAATCACACATTATTTTTAAATGTATTTATTTGTTATTTGATTAGAATGTTAAATTAAATTATAATCATATCCCTTTTCCCTTTCTTTTTTTCTCACCAGCCACTCCCAGGTCTCCCCCCTCCCACTCCTTTCCTGTTCTCCCTTGATCACAGATTGAGAGTCTTTTCTTCTCTGATTGTCATTGTTACACACACACACACACACACACACACACACGTTTCAGGATTGACCACTTTAGGTGGTCAGTCAGTTAGAATGCTCACCCCTAGGAGAGGCTAATAGAACAAGACCTCTTGTAGACCAGGCTGCCTGCCTGCTATGAAGTTGAGTATGACCTTGAAATCCTCACACCCCCCCCACTTACAAAGTGTTAGGATTACAGGCATGTTCCTCCAGGCCCTCCCAGATTAAACCACTTTGAAGGAAGATCGAACTGAAAAACTTTGTTACTAACACTTGCCAATATTGGTACATGAATTTTACTTTTATGAAAAGATGTGAATATGAGCTAGACATTTGAACAGTCAGTCTAGCCTCTAAACATTATTTTATGAAGCACTAAGTGTATTTTCACATATGTTAGCAGTTCAATAATGTCTTAAACATTTGAGGGGTATCATATAGCAGTAACCCAGAGTCACAGAATACAAATCATATTGTTTTATTTTCTTTTTGAATATTTTATAAAATTATACTCCATTCTTATAAAGGTGAACAATTTACTCTTAGTTGAAAATATGTTAACCTTCATTAGCCTCTTGTAAAATACTCAGGTATTTATTGAAAAAGTTTTATAGGGAATATCTATTTATAATCTATTTTGAATTAAATTTACTTTACTATATCTGCTTTGTGAATATCCTTCCCTTTACCTATGGTTTGCCTATCTTATTGTTCTCATTTTATTAATGCAGACATCAGTGTACTTCTCTCTAAGTGATCTGGCATTCATAATATTAATTACAAATATAAGCTTAGTTTCATTCTGTTGTGACAATAAGAGCAACATTTGTGAACTGTTGACACATCAGCAATCCTATTGTGATTGAGACACAGAACTGCATGAAAGTTCGGGGACATTTCCTTTCTTTTCCAGGAAATTTTTGTTGATTTTAACCCATTGGAAATCTTTTGACCATTGTAGCACAAATCTTAAAAGGTTTTATTAATAAAAACAAACCCGGAGCCAAGTATTAGGGTGAATGCCGAAAGATCAGAGAGACAGAACATGTCACAGCTAACCTCACCTTGCCAACTTCTCAGCTGATCCTGTTTCCTCAGACTGAAAGCTTCTGAGTCCTTATCAAATTGATCTCAGCTGAACTGCTGCTCAAAACTTAAAAAGGCTCTAGTTCCTGGTCCTCACGCCTTATGTACCTTTCTGCTTCCTGCCATCACTTCCTGGGATTAAGAGTATGTGTCACCATGCCTGGCTGTTTCCAGTGTGGCTTTGAACTCACAGACATCGGATGAATCTCTGCCTCTGGAATGCTAGCATTAAAGGTGTGTGTGTGTGTGTGTGTGTGTGTGTGTGTGTGTGTGTCATCATTTTCTAGCCTCTGTGTCTGTCTAGTGGCTGTTCTGTTCTCTGACCCCAGATTAGTTTATTAGGGTGCAAAATATATTGGGGGACACAACATCACCACAGACCATGATTTTTTTTTTTTAATTTTACAATAGTAGCAACCAATGCTCTTTATATCCTGCTGTCTCTCAGCATGGTGTTGGGGATTAACTTATGGTGTTTTCTATATCAGTGTCTGATTCTTCAGTCACTGCTAAATCTAACTCCATGACTATATCATATGACTATATCAGTTTGTTTATATGGTTTCTGTGGACTGGAAATCAGGCTGTTTCCAGTGTTTGTCTATTTGGGGAGCAACCACACTTCACGGAAAAAGACATTAATAACCAACAAAATGGAAGTGTTCTTTGTCATTATGCTCTTCAAGGAGATAAACTGAGAGCCATACTCAGAGGCCATTACACCTCAATTAGACGGCTGAAATCACAAAGGTCAGTGAGACTAAACACACAAAGTATTTTAGAGCTGCTTAATTCTCATGCATTGTTGTTGGTAAGAATCTAAAAAAATAAAGCCACTGCTGGGTGGTGGTGGTGGCACATGCCTTTAATCCCAGCACTCAGGAGGCATGGGCAGGTAGGTGTGCATGTGTAAGGCCAACCTGTTCTGAGTGGTGAGACTTTGTCTGGTCGGGGTGTATAACCCATATAGTGGAACACTACTATTAAGGTATTAACAAAAATAAAATATGGACACAAGTCTACATTGCAAATAAACCTCAAGCATCAGAGAAGGAAAAAAAAAAAAACACATTGTATGATTTACATATAACATGTGTAAAAGAAGCAAAGCCGTGGAGATGTGCATACATCAGCCATTATTAGAAGACAAGGGAAAGGAATCCCAGTGGTTGGTGACAATTTTCTTTGTGGATTTTCTCTGTGGAGTGTTGCACATTTTGTGGATTAAATATTGCTGACAGCTGAACCACCCCATGAGCATATAACTCTGCATTTTAAAGTAGTTAATTTTGTGTTTGTGGGGTTTGTGTCAATTTTAAAAGGGTAGTAAGGAAATAAAGATCAGGCTTATTCAAATTATAACCAGAATGCCTATCATTGAGCATGAATGCACACATGAAAGGCCAATGATGCTGACAGAAACAGGGGGAATTCCCATCCATCACTACTGGGAGAGAGAATTGGTTCAAAGCCTAGTAAAGTACTCCATCAGTGTATATTAGGCATATGTGTATATTACCTCAGTGTGGAAAGTTTCCAAATACAGCACATGAGCAAAAAAGCTCATTGTCGACAGACATGTGCAGTACAGGACCATGCATGGAGAATTTTCTGTGATGCAACAATACCACCTGCACAGCACCAACAACAACACTGTAAGAAATAAATGAAAAAAGGTTCAACCTTTCACAAAGAACTGCAGGCACCTGACTAAAGCTGGGAACAGGAGAAGTGGCCCTCCCTGTGGAAAAGCATGGCTGTCCAGTGCCAAATGGTTAGCCTTGGAATCATACACATCAAGTAACATTATATAGCTCAACAGGTTATATTTAGGAACATGTGTATGTTTATACAAATATATAAGCAATAACAATTAATGAAGAAAGAGGCCATGAATTTGAAGGAGAGCAGGGAGGGTTTAGAGGCAGGAAAGAAAGAAGGGAGAGATGTAATTAAATTAACAATCTCAGAAACAAACAAACAAACAAAAGGTCATGAATTTGGGGGCTAGTTGCCAGAATTAAGGAATTCCTGAGAAATGAAAGGATGGAATACTGTTGTGGGCCCAGAAAGAGGATTTCATAATCTTTGTATTTTTTTAATGAAGTGAAGGAGGGAGAGGAGGGGGGAGGGGGAGAAGAAAATTTTAATTACATTGTGAAACAGTACTGTTTTATTTTACCCTCGAGCAACCTGAAATTAAAAAGAAAAGCATATATTTGTAGTTAATAAGAAGCTCCTGCCTCTTACAAACTAAAGTCATGTCTTTTAATAACTTGACTCCCCGAAGCAGATGAAGAGTCCACATATGACCATGGTAGAGACAGAGGTGAAAACCAGGAAGACTTGAGTCACCCATGTGACTTGAGTCAACAGGATATGTCTAAGGATAAACGAACAAATTCAGGTAGAAACAGTGAGAAAATGACCCTTTGATTTAAAAAAGCAAAGTCAGTTTATTTAAAAAATTTCTAATTCCCCAGTGCACAGTTCTAAATCTCTTTATCAGAATAGGTCCTCCCTCTAAAATCATCCCAGTTCTGTCTAAAGTTTCCTGTGTCTTGGATTTTCTTGTTTTGCCTGCTGAAGGCAGCTTAAAAGGTGGGGTATAAGCCTTAAAGCATCTTGCTTTGTACTAACTCTGCATGCCCCTAAGAATTCCTCACAGAATCCAGGTGATGTGGCTACAGTAAACTGTGCATGAAAAAATGTATAAACACTGAAAGTCACTAGGTAGACTGGCTGATATTCCCTCCCTCCCTCCCCGTTTCCCTCCCTCCCTCCCCGTCTCCCTCCCTCCCTCCCCGTTTCCCTCCCTCCCTGTTTCTCTCCCTCCCTCCCTGTTTCCCTCCCTCCCTCCCTGTTTCCCTCTCCCTGTTTCCCTCCCTCCCTGTTTCCCTCCCTCCCTGCTTCCCTCCCTGTCTCCCTCCCTCCCTCCCTGTTTCTCTCCCTCCCTCCCTGTCTCCCTCCCTCTTTTCCTCCATTACTCTTTCCCTCTCCCCTGCCACCCTATTGAAGTAATCATCAAAATTTCTTAAATTCTGTAAAGTAAAAAGGCAGATTTCCCAGAACTTCCATGATCACTAAGACAGTTTTTTTTTAAATTTTATTTAATTAGCATTTTTTCAAACCAACTATAGTTTCCCCTCCCTCCTCTCCTCCCATTCTGTTCCTCCTCCTCCTCTCTACACAACTTCCCATCCCCTCCTCCTCCATCTCCATTCAGAAAGGGGCAGGTTTCTCATGGGCTTGAACAAAGCATGGCAATCAAGTTGGGAAAACGTGATACATTTACATGATGGAATATTACTCAGCTGTATAAAACAATGAACTCATAAAATTTGTAGGCAAATGGATGGAACTAGAAAAAAAATCATTCTGAGTGAGGTAACTCAGACCCAGAAAGACAAACGTGGTGTGTACTCACTCCTAAGTAGATACTAGGAGTAAAGTATAGGATAACCAACCTACAATCCACTAAGAAAATTTAAACTTAAAAAAGTTTACCTTGGGGCCTAGAGAGATAGCTTAACAAAAGAGCAATTGCTGCTGTCTCAGAGTGTAGGGAGCCGCCATTCTAAGATGGCGCTGACTTCCTGACAGCTTTGCTGTAAACAACTCCATATTTGGCTGTGCTTGCTGGGCTGCGCACCTCGAGGCTTGTGCATGCGCGTATATGGTAATTTGGCCTTATGTCCTCAGCCTATCCCGTGGCTCCCCGTGCTTGCATTCTGGCGGGATCCAATCACAGACTGACCCGTTCGCTTGGTTCCCTATATAAGCAGCTGCCATTTGGTTCTTGGGGCCCCTCACCTCCCACTCTCCCTCAATCAAGAGGCGCTCCAATAAAGTGTGATCTGAGAAGAATCCTCGAATGGTGGTCGTTCTTCCTCACTGGTCGAGGAGCTCGCCGCATCAGAGGACCCAGATTTGGTTCTAAGCATCCACATGGCAGCTTATAACTGCCTTTTAAGTCCAGTATCAGGGTATCTGATGCCTTCTTTTGGTCTGTATTGGCATGTATGCATGTATGCAGAGGCACTTGCACATAAGCATAAAATAAATCTTTGTAAAAACAGTTTAACTTGGCTATTATGACTTTTAAATGAAGGTGAAGAATAAGTATTATGTGATGTTCCATGAATACATACTTTCTTGTCGTTTTACAGTTTAAATTTTAATGCAACCCTTTTTTTTGCCAAAAAATATAACATTGTCATAAATGATGTTTACACACCTGGCCTTTGAGTAAACAGCCTGCTGCAATTTTTCAGATTATAAAGTCTCTTCAAGATACTGAGAGACTCATGAGTCTGTACATGTTTGCAGTCCTACAATACAAGTCAATTTGTTCATCAACTAAAACACCAGGTCACCATTATTCTCACATCTCTTTAAAAAAAAATGGCAAAAGCCACAACCCGGTTAATTCATAGTGCCCTTACCTAGTAGTGACGTTCTCTTTGGGACTGACCATGGATGCGTACTTTAAACCTGGGTAGTTTAATTTTTTTCCAATGGTAAGTACTCTCTGGAGCCACCACTCAATGCTGTGGTGAGGAGGTGAGGAGACTTGCTGTCTAGACCCTTAACCACAGTGTGTGACTTCATTATTAAGGCGATATAATGGAGTGTGGCAGCTGGGATAAATTTGACAACAGTAAGTGGATTCTCAACACACATACACCAAAAATTCATTCAGAATCCAATGTGTAGTCATGAGGTACTTTGGCTAGTCCTCACCTGTGGTGTGGTGCATGTTTGCGCTGCAGCCTGGGTTCTGCAGACACAACATTTGCAGTGTGCACTGGGCATGCTCTTGCACTGTGTAACACCAGCAAACTGCCTCAGATCCCTCAACTCAGACTCAGGGCTTTTGTAGGTTATGAGTTCAGGGTTTTTACTGTCCGTACACACCACTCTGCACTTGGAGAGACATCATGGCTCAATTATTAAAAGCAAGGACTTCTTCATATTTTCTTAAAATGTTTTCTCAAATTAGCACATTACTTTGTTGTGTTGTGTTGTTATGATGTTTGATTGTAAAAGTGCTGTTTGTGTTGCTGACCTGCAATTAATAGAAAAGTAATTAAGTAGTATAGTTTTTTTTCATCTTTTGCTTATTTTTTCATTTTGGTTTTGTTTTCCCACTCTTTGCCCTTTGGGGCCTGCCACCCAGCTCCTGAATATTCACACAGAGACTTATTCTTTATTATGAATTCACAGCCTTAGCTTGTCTTATTCCTTGTCAGATTTTCTTAGCTTAAATTATCCCATTTACCTTTTGCCTCCAGGATTTTACCTTTCCTATTTCTGTATATCTTTTCTTTCCTTCTTATTCCATGTCTGGCTGTGTCTGGGTGTCTGGTCCCTGACATCCTGTTCCTCATTTTCCCATTCCTTCTTCTTCTCTTTTTCTCCTTCTATTTATTCTCTCTGCCTGGCAGCCCTGCCTGTCTCTCTCCTGCCTTACTATTGGCCATTCAGCTCTTTATTAGACCAATCAGGTGTTTTGAGCAGGCAAAGTAACACATCTTCAGAGTTAAACGAATACAACATAAAAGACTGCAACATATCTTTGCATCATTAAGCAAATGTTCTATAGCATAAACAAATGTAACACAAATTAATGTTCTATAATAAAGTGGACTTGGGTTTAGAGATTAGGACAGAATTTCCTAATGGCCTAAACACATTTCTGCCCATCTTTACTATCTGCTTATGTGAAACACCATTATCAGCACTGAGGATTATAAAATCAATATTTGGATCAATTCTGAAAAACTTTGACGATGTTCTATGTCCTTTACTTATCAAATATCCAGCTAAGATTTAACTTTTTTAAATAAAAAAAACCACAGCTATCTCATTAGTATGCAAATTTAATGAATAGTGAAAACTACATGCTGACCAGAGAAATGTTTTAAAATATTTATGATTTATGATCACCAAATGTTTCATTTGCATACCTACTTTATACACTCATATATCTAGAGTCATGTAAAAATTTCCATGTTGAAAAAAGAACATAAAAATTTTACCAAACCATGATCTAGGTAGCACTGAATTCTATAAGATCCCCTAATGCAGTGTTCAAAGAACTCAGTATTTTTGTAGTTGTCTGTCTACTTCAGCCATGATGATCTCAATCAAATATGTACAGTGTTAACTGTTACCTCAAAGAAACTCAAAGTTTGTTTATCCAGTCTACAGCTCTCTTTGGTACTTTGAATTTATTTATACCACTTCTTTCATTGGGATCTGATCTTTAGAATTTCTCGAAGCCACCAACACTGCCCAACAAACTTCTCTGCTTTTCACTTCACCAGTTTCAATGAACTATGCAAGTTGCTCAGGATGCAAACCAAAGAGTCCTTTTGAGTTACCCTTGCTCACAAATCCCATATTCTAACTGCTGGGAAAACCTGTTGGCTCCATTATTGTAATGTACCCAAACTTGCCACCTCCTAACAGAAGAATCACTGTTAGCACCGTGTCATACTCATAGAAGCCAAAGGAAGCTCACTGTCTTCACCAGATCTTTGTTATGCTGTCCCAGCTGGTGACAATACCATCATGAAGGGGTCTTTCAGGGTTAGTACACCAACTTGCTTCAAGCCTCATAGGCCACATAGCAGTTCTGGCTCATGCTCTCCAAGACACTCTGGAGACAGAGGCACCCAGTGATGGAGTAAAACATCACCTTAGAGGTCATTGCTGCCAACCTCAAAGCCATGTTTGTACAAGGCCAAGACATTGCCTGTGATAAATATATTGAATTTTTATTCATTTTAATCTGTCAAGGTCTTGGTGGTAGATCACCAAGGAGACTTAAACTGCAGACCTGGCAGGAGTCAAGGTTGACTTTTCTTGATGAAAATATAATCTATTGAAAAATGTAAGGTAGGTATGCTGTAATCCCAGTACTTTGAAAACTGAAGTAGAAAGTGGTTTGACAAATTTCAAATTATATTTAAAAGTAACACAACATAATTACTAAAAGAATTGTAAACCTCTGCAGTAGCAGGTCAGTTTAGAACCAAGGATTCACTTTTATTTCATCCAACTGTATAATTTGCTAAGGAAGAATGTATTTTCTTCATTTTTTTTTTTTTGCAGTTGCTAAATGTGGGCTGCACATGTTCATTCAGTAGACCATTCTTACACATAGTATGTTAATATTTAGAATACACTGTTAGGGGATAGCAGGATAGCTAGATGGGTAAAAGAACTTGCAACTGAAGCCTGGCAACCAAAGTTAGGGTTCCCTAGACGCCAAAGAGAGAACTGACTTCACAAGATTATCCCTGTACATTGTGGCACACACTAATAATAATAGGAATACTTATAATAAACTATTATAAAAAGATATAAATTTTCCACTAGTCTAAGGGAAAAATGCCCTAAAATTTGAAGCTAGTTATCCTGTGATACAATTTGGAATAGCAAAACATTGACACATAGCTTTATGAGCTGGATGATTAAAGATAAAAACTTGCAGAGTGTAACACAGGTTTTAAAGCTTTTTAAAGTAGGCTCCCATTCACATCATTATACCATTTAAAACTGGGAAGGTAAGCAGATGGCAACAATTTTATGTAAGAAAGAGTAGTATTCATAGCACAAAGAGACATGTCAGTGTTTCTTGCCAAGGGTACACCTTTGTAATACATCAAATGAATGTAATGACTCTGATTGGGATAACAGTGATGAAAGCATAATTGTTCATTCACAGTGGTGTGGCTTCATTCCAAATGTTCTCCTTCTCATCTCTCAACCTAGAATAGCAAGGTGTGCCTTTTATTGGCAAGACCACACCAAAGAGCACACCAAAACCGACTTTTCTTTCTTATACTGGGTTAAAGCCAAGTTCCCTGCTGGCTTTGTGGAATGGGTTACTCACAGTGATGTAGTTCCTTTCAGTGAGGGAAGTGGGCAAGGGAGAGAGAGATAGAGAGAGAGAGAGAGGAGAGAGAGACAGATGACAAGAGACAAGAGAAAGGAGAGAAGAGACTAGAGCAGAAGAGAGGAAACGGTATTGTATACATATGTGCTAGCTCATGGGCAATTCTTACAATAATTCACAAATAGCTTCTTACACCTGGTTTCTGTCATTTTGAAAACATATCCAATTTATTGCTATGAATTTCCTAGTTTCTCTTCTACTTTTTCTTTTTCACTAGGTAGACAAAAGAAAAAAAAGCTAATTACCTGTTATAATTTTTTTACACAAAGCCAAAGTAACAGCTGATGTATTGTGTATCAATGCTTTGTGAATATTTTAGATTTCAGTGTTGGCATTAGTAACTAAAAGGTAATAAAAATAAATTGCTGTGTCATGGTAATCCACAGCAAATGTAAGACTCTGAAATCTAAATATGACAGAGATAAAAATCAATCTAAAACAAACATTTAACTTTCATATAATTAACAGTTACTACCCCCATTTAGAGGGGCCATGGGCCACGGTAAAAAAAAAATCAGGTCATATATATCATTCAAATAGTTTGTTAAAATTCTTGATTGGTGAAAAACTATGATATATGATCTAAGTCCTTTCTTTTTGATAAAAGTGAGAATGTTCTGTGCATTTTTATAAACTTTAGTAATTTTAGCACATAATTACTATGTAAAATAAAGAAAAGTCATCAGAAATTAAGTGTTTACTTTTTAATCATGTTTCTGAGTAAACTGGTCCCTTTTATACTCAGATTTGTTCTGCTATGGTGATTAGGGAAAATTTCAAGTTTTCTTTATTCTTGCCTCATCTTGAGGAATGAGGATGGTAGGTTTGTTAGGAGAAATGCCCAATTGAATACTATTTATGATTGTTTTTGTTACTGATTAATATCTCACAACAATTTTAACATGAAATCCTCTTTATAATATAATAAATAAATAAAATAACTCAATTTGTTACACATATTAAATTATGTGTTAGCTACCTATTTACAATAATTTAGATTATCAGTTTATTAAGAAAATTCTTATTTGTGCTCATAGTTTGGAGGTTTCAGTCCATTGTTTGGATTAAAACTAAGAACTATTCATCTCATGGCAAGGAAGCAAAATAGAGATGAGATCATCTGTGATTTCAACACCCCACTTCAGGCCAATCCCAGCCACAGGGAACCAGTACTAAGTCCCAGGGAAGTTAGTATCACTTCCCAATGACTCCAAGAGCCTTTTTGATGAATTACCCAAGCCATAACAAGTTGAAACAAAGGTAAAATGTTATAGTTATCTTCCCTAACTATTGGTGGGCCAGGCAGGACCAGGAAAACTCCAGCTACACAGAACTTAGGCAGAGGCAAGAGAATCAGAAGTTCAAAGCAAGCCATAGCTACAGAGTCAACCCAGACGACATTCTCAACAAACAAATGAAAGGTAAACAACAAAATCAAACAACTAATATCCAAAGTGACTCTGGAAAGCACTGAAGTTCAAGTCAGAGATTTTTTTTAATGATAATGATAAATAAATAAATGCTGTAAATATGAAGTTTCACAGAATAGACTAGTTTCCATTATGTTAGATATTTAATTGGTAACAATGTGAGCTGTGTCATTTGGTGGCTTCTTTAATAAACTGTTATAAAATGCTCACATTTCACCTTTGAGAATGTAATATTTTATTCACATAAAGTGGGATCTTAAATCATTGTCTCATTAGCTACACTTCTGTTATGATGTTCAGTTACAACAAAATTAGAATGTTACAATAAATTGCCACTTTATCAAAACTCTATCTATGGAAGCCTCCACTAGATTACTGAGTGTGAAGCAATTCAGTTTTGGGTCAAGGTTATCATTCTTATAAAATTGTCTATCATGTTTCATCTCTGTCAAATACCAATTTAATACTTTGCTTATTAAAAAGTCTGAACTTTTTTAAGTTTTAAAAAGTCTCTAAAGGGTATATATTATGTATTAATAGTACTTATAAACTTGTCAGACCTGCCTAAAATAATCAACTGAAAAATTCAGGTCAGCAACAAAGTCTTTGAGAAACTTGTCAATAAATCAATGATAATTTTTTTCACTATAAAGGAATCCAATGCATATCATCATTACAAATCTAAAAGATATTGAGTTTTTCAAGCACAACAGTTTGTCATATTATTTCACATTTTATTTTTTATGTTTACTTTTTTATGAAACGAAACTCTAATGTAGGTCAAAATGCTATCAAATGATTGGAAATTACATTATCAACATTTCTTTTCAACATTGTTATAGTGACCACTCTTAATGGTACAACACTTTTTCTTCATTATTGTGTAGTTCACTATAATTTACAGCCTGTCGTGTTCTTTAACCCTCATCTGGAACTTTATATTATCTATATTGTATAATTATATTTATATTATATAATTATATTTATGATATATAATTCTATTTATATATAATTCTATTTATATTGTATAATTATATTTATATTAATGAGATATTTTTAGAATGCTTTAGTAAAGTTCCCAAGCCTTTCCTTAAAGTCCTAGCAGTGGGAGGCACATTCCTACCAGTAAAATGACGTTTCACTGTATATCAGTCACTTCATTTTGGCAGGCTCCCTTGTCTTGCCAACAGGAATGTTTACCGGAGCCCTGTGGACTGTTTCTTTGTGGGCAATGCTCTGAAATCTGCCCAAATTCCACTGGATGTTCTTATTAATCACATTTCTGTATGTGACGCTTGAAGATGATGGTCACGTCAAAGTACAAAAGGGCCATGTTACTTTGAATTTATGTTTCCCTGGTTTAACTTTTTCGTTTTTGAGAAACAAGATCACAAAGAGCCTTAGAGGTCTCAAACCAGGCTCCTATGACCAAGTAGTGTAGAAATAGTAAGCCAGCTGACCAAAGCAGATATTTTCACACCTGGAAAGAAGGACTTGATTTGTTTAGAAAAAAATGCTTTGCATGCCCACTTTGAGTAAGGCATTCGGGGTTGTCTCGTGCCTCTCTGCTCACTGACCCTGCCAGGCAGTGTATTTTCCCTCCCTCTCACCTAAACCGTGCAATGAAAAACTCCCAAGCCTCAAACCTCAACAATTTCAAAGATGATCCTCTAGAGGGCACCAACGTGCTCGCTGTTTTAGATGATGGGGGATGGGGAGAAAGCTGGGAAAAAGAAGTTTTACGAGTGAGACAGTGTTCTTAGAAGTTCCTCACTCCTCTAACAGGGAGGCAGTAGGTTAGCTCGACTTCCTTCTGCTCTTTGATATTTTAGGGCTTTCTCCTCTGGTTCTCAGAGCTCTAGCACACAGCACACTTGTTGATGAAGGAAAGGACTTCCTTGAAAACAGAATCTTCAACAGTGCAAGTTTTCCTCCACTGACTGGCACAGCATTCTGCAGGATGCCTGCACCAGTAGCAACGTCAGCATCTCCCTTCTGCCACAGTACATGTTCTTCTAACTTTCAGGAAACTAACATAACTTTACAGCTCCGTTATCTGAAAAAATAAAAAGAAAAAAAGTGAGACACAGGCTTCTTGTATTGGCTTCTAATCAGCCCTGTTCAGCAATAAGCAAACAGATAAATAAAACTTCAGGGGAAAGTGAGCTTTACTTTCTCATAAAGGATTAGAAAAAAAAAATCATGGCTGTATTTAAACAGATTCCCTTAATACATACAGTGCTTCTAGTCACCTAAAATAACTCTGCAATTATCTGCAAGAGCAGTGGTCAGGAGGTCCTCTCAAGTGTTCTTAGCTAGTACAGTCCCACTCCTTACTAGAAGCAAGAAAATGCATGTCCAGTTACCCACCTTTCAATCTCTCCCATAAGGTCTCAGTTTGGAGGCTTGGTTACTTAATGACATTGTATCATAAATAATTAATAGTAGTTTAGCTTTTTCACTGATTAAACCTAAGTGCACGCCAAGGAGCCTTATTGCCTTTTCTTTTTAACATGTGTCTACCAGAAGAGGGAGCAGTCCATCTAGTCTGTGGGTGCTTGAGCCGTCTACCTTAGTTCACCCTTCGAACACGAACTACAGTTTCATGTGAGTGTGCATGTGGCAGTTTCAAGTTTTATTTTGTGTTTATCAAAATAAAATGTAAAGGGAAGTAATAACTCTAACTTACAATAAGTAATGGGCAATGAGTGTTTATGGAAGGAACTACTTTCAATTACTTTTCCTGAAGGAATTAAATGAGCCTTTGGTACAGTTAGAGTGGAATCCTGAGGGAAATAGAAACATAATTAGAAGGTATGACTTTAGCACAGTAAGGATTATCGACTGCTTCCCTCCATTTTATCAAAACAATTTTGACCATTTACACAAGAAAAGATCAAGTGGTATTGGATGATTTTTTTTCCTGTTATATACCTTGCATTTATATTATCTTAATAAATAGAGTGTATAATGGACAATGTAAAATTATTTTGATGCAGTCACTTGAAGACTGAATAGTCATCCATTTTTACTATTAATCATAGTGTAGAATACATTACCTTCAAAGGCCTCCCAAAATGTGTGGTCATGTTTTATAGTCTACCCAATAGGGAAAATAATTATTTCAGTCTAACTTGTGTTGTGATTAGACTGTGCCTATAGCTGACGCTAGGAAGGGTAAGTCCTGTGAACCTTTCCTGAGAAGACAGGAACAAATATCTATTCACCCAGAAACAAAAAGCCAGTTCCACCTAAGTGTAATTTGGTCAACCGATGCGCTTAATTGGGATTAATTACAGTGATGTGGGCAACTAATGACTGGTAACAACACTCAGAGAATGCTGTCTATTAACTAACTATAAGTCCTGGGGTGGGATACTTCTGAGTCTCTTCCCCAGTCCATGGCAAAAATAACATACAAGCCCAATAGGTCACCTTTGGGTAATTACAGCTGCATTAAGAGGGTAAGGACAATGCCCAAAGTATAACATTCCACACATTGAGATTATTACATTTATTCATAAATTTCTTTTAAGTAATAACTTGCTCATGTGAAAGAGTAGAATGTGGACATATATGAACTAAGAAACTCATGTGGACATCTGTTAATATTAAATTCAGAACTAATATTTTTCCAGGGCTATGGTGAAGGAAGCTTTGGTAAGTCAGTGGCATGGAGTCCTCTCAACATGATCCCTGTGAACCGGAAAGAA